>NC_134429.1:4500000-4756476 GCF_030867145.1 Opisthocomus hoazin | reverse complement strand
TCCTCATCTGCCCATGGCACTGCTCGCACAGAGGCACAGAGACTGGGGCTGCTTGCTTGTCTTGTCCCCTCAAACTTCAAACGTAGCTTAGGTGGTCCGTGCCGGGCGCCTCCGGCAGCCCTACTCCGAAAATGCGAACGTCTGCAGATAGCTCGCAGCCAGAAAGAGCTAGCCTGGAAAGCTGTTGCTCAGCCTCATCTGCCCATGGCACTGCTCGCACAGAGGCACAGAGACTGGGGCTGCTGGCTTGTCTTGTACCCTCAAACTTCAAACGTAGCTTAGGTGATCCGTGCCGGGCGCCTCCGGCAGCCCTGCTCCGAAAATGCGAACGTCTGCAGATAGCTCACAGGCAGAAAGAGCTAGCTGGAAAGCTGTTGCTCAGCCTCATCTGCCCATGGCACTGCTCGCACAGAGGCACAGAGACTGGGACTGCTTGCTTGTCTTGTCCCCTCAAACTTCAAACGTAGCTTAGGTGTCTGTGCCGGGCGCCTCCGGCAGTCCTGCTCCGAAAATGTGAACGTCTGCAGATAGCTCGCAGGCAGAAAGAGCTAGCCTGAAAGCTGTTGCTCAGCCTCATCTGCCCATGGCACTGCTCGCACAGAGGCACAGAGACTGGGGCTGCTTGCTTGTCTTGTCCCCTCAAACTTCAAACGTAGCTTAGGTGGTCTGTGCTGGGTTCCTCCGGCAGCCCTGCTCTGAAAATGTGAACGTCTGCAGATAGCTCGCAGGCAGAAAGAGCTAGCCTGGGAAAGCTGTTGCTCACCTCATCTGCCCATGGCACTGCTCGCACAGAGGCACAGAGACTGGGGCTGCTTGCTTGTCTTGTCCCCTCAAACTTCAAACGTAGCTTAGGTGGGTCCGTGCCGGGCGCTTCTGGCAGCCCTGCTCCGAAAATGCGAACGTCTGCAGATAGCTCGCAGCAGAAAGAGCTAGCCTGGAAAGCTGTTGCTCAGCCTCATCTGCCCATGGCACTGCTCGCACAGAGGCACAGAGACTGGGGCTGCTTGCTTGTCTTGCCCCCTCAAACTTCAAAGGTAGCTTAGGTGGTCCGTGCCGGGCGCTTCTGGCAGCCCTGCTCCGAAAATGCGAACGTCTGCAGATAGCTCGCAGCCAGAAAGACCTAGCCTGGAAACCTGTTGCTCAGCCTCATCTGCCCATGGCACTGCTCGCACAGAGGCACAGAGACTGGGGCTGCTTGCTTGTCTTGTCCCCTCAAACTTCAAACGTAGCTTAGGTGTCTGTGCCGGGCGCCTTTGGCAGCCCTGTTCCAAAAATGCGAACATATGCAGATAGCTCGCAGGCAGAAAGAGCTAGCCTGGAAAGCTGTTGCTCAGCCTCATCTGCCCATGGCACTGCTCGCACAGAGGCACAGAGACTGGGGCTGCTTGCTTGTCTTGTCCCCTCAAACTTCAAACGTACCTTAGGTGGTCTGTGCTGGGCTCCTTTGGCAGTCCTGCTCCGAAAATGCGAACGTCTGCAGATAGCTCGCAGGCAGAAAGAGCTAGCCTGAAAAGCTGTTTGCTCAGCCTCATCTGCCCATGGCACTGCTCGCACAGAGGCACAGAGACTGGGGCTGCTTGATCGTCTTGCCCCCTCAGACTTCAAACGTATCTTTTGGCTGTTTGTGCCGGGCGCCTTTGGCAGCCCTGCTCCGAAAATGCAAACGTTCTGCAGATAGCTCACAGCCAGAAAGAGCTAGCCTGGAAAGCTGTTGCTCAGCCTCATCTGCCCATGGCACTGCTCGCACAGAGGCACAGAGACTGGGGCTGCTTGCTTGTCTTGTCCCCTCAAACTTCAAACGTAGCTTAGGTGGTCCGTGCCGGGCGCCTCCGGCAGCCCTACTCAGAAATGCGAACGTCTGCAGATAGCTCGCAGCCAGAAAGAGCTAGCCTGGAAAGCTGTTGCTCAGCCTCATCTGCCCATGGCACTGCTCGCACAGAGGCACAGAGACTGGGGCTGCTGGCTTGTCTTGTACCCTCAAACTTCAAACGTAGCTTAGGTGATCCGTGCCCGGGCGCCTCCGGCAGCCCTGCTCCGAAAATGCGAATGTCTCATATAGCTCACAGGCAGAAAGAGCTAGCCTGGAAAGCTGTTGCTCAGCCTCATCTGCCCATGGCACTGCTCGCACAGAGGCACAGAGACTGGGACTGCTTGCTTGTCTTGTCCCCTCAAACTTCAAACGTAGCTTAGGTGGTCTGTGCCGGGCGCCTCCGGCAGCCCTGCTCCGAAAATGTGAACGTCTGCAGATAGCTCGCAGGCAGAAAGAGCTAGCCTGGAAAGCTGTTGCTCAGCCTCATCTGCCCATGGCACTGCTCGCACAGAGGCACAGAGACTGGGGCTGCTTGCTTGTCTTGTCCCCTCAAACTTCAAACGTAGCTTAGGTGGTCTGTGCTGGGTTCCTCCGGCAGCCTTGCTCTGAAAATGTGAACGTCTGCAGATAGCTCGCAGGCAGAAAGAGCTAGCCTGGAAAGCTGTTGCTCAGCCTCATCTGCCCATGGCACTGCTCGCACAGAGGCACAGAGACTGGGGCTGCTTGCTTGTCTTGTCCCCTCAAACTTCAAACGTAGCTTAGGTGGTCCGTGCCGGGCGCTTCTGGCAGCCCTGCTCCGAAAATGCGAACGTCTGCAGATAGCTCGCAGCAGAAAGAGCTAGCCTGGAAAGCTGTTGCTCAGCCTCATCTGCCCATGGCACTGCTCGCACAGAGGCACAGAGACTGGGGCTGCTTGCTTGTCTTGCCCCCTCAAACTTCAAAGGTAGCTTAGGTGGCCGTGCCGGGCGCTTCTGGCAGCCCTGCTCCGAAAATGCGAACGTCTGCAGATAGCTCGCAGCCAGAAAGACCTAGCCTGGAAAGCTGTTGCTCAGCCTCATCTGCCCATGCACTGCTCGCACAGAGGCACAGAGACTGGGGCTGCTTGCTTGTCTTGTCCCCTCAAACTTCAAACGTAGCTTAGGTGGTCCGTGCCGGGCGCCTTTGGCAGCCCTGCTCCGAAAATGCGAATGTCTGCAGGTAGCTCGCAGGCAGAAAGAGCTAGCCTGGAAAGCTGTTGCTCAGACTCATCTGCCCATGGCACTGCTCGCACAGAGGCACAGAGACTGGGGCTGCTTGATTGTCTTGCCCCTCAGACTTCAAACGTACCTTTTGGCTGTTTGTGCCGGGCGCCCTCCGGCAGCCTGCTCCGAAAATGCAAACGTCTGCAGATAGCTCACAGCCAGAAAGAGCTAGCCTGGAAAGATGTTGCTCAGCCTCATCTGCCCATGCACTGCTCGCACAGAGGCACAGAGACTGGGGGCTGCTTGCTTGTCTTGTCCCATCAAACTTCAAATGTAGCTTAGGTGGTCCGTGCCGGGCGCCTCCGCAGCCCCTGCTCCGAAAATGCGAACGTCTGCAGATAGCTCGCAGCCAGAAAGAGCTAGCCTGGAAAGCTGTTGCTCAGCCTCATCTGCCCATGGCACTGCTCGCACAGAGGCACAGAGACTGGGACTGCTTGCTTGTCTTGTCCCTCAAACTTCAAACGTAGCTTAGGTGGTCTGTGCCGGGCGCCTCCGGCAGCCCTGCTCCGAAAATGCGAACGTCTGCAGATAGCTCGCAGGCAGAAAGAGCTAGCCTGAAAAGCTGTTGCTCAGCCTCATCTGCCCATGGCACTGCTCGCACAGAGGCACAGAGACTGGGGCTGCTTGATCGTCTTGCCCCCTCAGACTTCAAACGTATCTTTTGGCTGTTTGTTCCGGGCGCCTTTGGCAGCCCTGCTCCGAAAATGCAAACGTCTGCAGATAGCTCACAGCCAGAAAGAGCTAGCCTGGAAAGCTGTTGCTCAGCCTCATCTGCCCATGGCACTGCTCGCACAGAGGCACAGAGACTGGGGCTGCTTGCTTGTCTTGTCCCCTCAAACTTCAAACGTAGCTTAGGTGGTCCGTGCCGGGCGCCTCCGGCAGCCCTGCTCCGAAAATGCGAACGTCTGCAGATAGCTCGCAGCCAGAAAGAGCTAGCCTGGAAAGCTGTTGCTCAGCCTCATCTGCCCATGGCACTGCTCGCACAGAGGCACAGAGACTGGGACTGCTTGCTTGTCTTGTCCCCTCAAACTTCAAACGTAGCTTAGGTGGTCTGTGCCGGGCGCCTCCGGCAGCCCTGCTCCGAAAATGCGAACGTCTGCAGATAGCTCGCAGGCAGAAAGAGCTAGCCTGGAAAGCTGTTGCTCAGCCTCATCTGCCCATGGCACTGCTCGCACAGAGGCACAGAGACTGGGGCTGCTTGCTTGTCTTGTCCCCTCAAACTTCAAACGTAGCTTAGGTGGTCTGTGCTGGGCTCCTCCGGCAGCCCTGCTCTGAAAATGTGAACGTCTGCAGATAGCTCGCAGGCAGAAAGAGCTAGCCTGGAAAGCTGTTGCTCAGCCTCATCTGCCCATGGCACTGCTCGCACAGAGGCACAGAGACTGGGGCTGCTTGCTTGTCTTGTCCCCTCAAACTTCAAACGTAGCTTAGGTGGTCCGTGCCGGGCGCTTCTGGCAGCCCTGCTCCGAAAATGCGAACGTCTGCAGATAGCTCGCAGCAGAAAGAGCTAGCCTGGAAAGCTGTTGCTCAGCCTCATCTGCCCATGGCACTGCTCGCACAGAGGCACAGAGACTGGGGCTGCTTGCTTGTCTTGCCCCCTCAAACTTCAAAGGTAGCTTAGGTGGTCCGTGCCGGGCGCTTCTGGCAGCCCTGCTCTGAAAATGCGAACGTCTGCAGATAGCTCGCAGCCAGAAAGACCTAGCCTGGAAACCTGTTGCTCAGCCTCATCTGCCCATGGCACTGCTCGCACAGAGGCACAGAGACTGGGGCTGCTTGCTTGTCTTGTCCCCTCAAACTTCAAACGTAGCTTAGGTGGTCCGTGCCGGGCGCCTTTGGCAGCCCTGCTCCGAAAATGCGAATGTCTGCAGGTAGCTCGCAGGCAGTAAGAGCTAGCCTGGAAAGCTGTTGCTCAGACTCATCTGCCCATGGCACTGCTCGCACAGAGGCACAGAGACTGGGGCTGCTTGATTGTCTTGCCCCCTCAGACTTCAAACGTACCTTTTGGCTGTTTGTGCCGGGCGCCTCCGGCAGCCCTGCTCCGAAAATGCAAACGTCTGCAGATAGCTCACAGCCAGAAAGAGCTAGCCTGGAAAGATGTTGCTCAGCCTCATCTGCCCATGGCACTGCTCGCACAGAGGCACAGAGACTGGGGCTGCTTGCTTGTCTTGTCCCATCAAACTTCAAATGTAGCTTAGGTGGTCCGTGCCAGGCGCCTCCGGCAGCCCTGCTCCGAAAATGCGAACGTCTGCTGATAGCTCGCAGCCAGAAAGAGCTAGCCTGGAAAGCTGTTGCTCAGCCTCATCTGCCCATGGCACTGCTCGCACAGAGGCACAGAGACTGGGGCTGCTTGCTTGTCTTGTCCCCTCAAACTTCAAACGTAGCTTAGGTGGTCCGTGCCAGGCGCCTCCGGCAGCCCTGCTCCGAAAATGCGAACGTCTGCAGATAGCTCGCAGGCAGAAAAAGCTAGCCTGGAAAGCTGTTGCTCATCCTCATCTGCCCATGGCACTGCTCGCACAGAGGCACAGAGACTGGGGCTGCTTGCTTGTCTTGTCCCCTCAAACTTCAAACGTAGCTTAGGTGGTCTGTGCCGGGCGCCTTTGGCAGCCCTGTTCCAAAAATGCGAACATATGCAGATAGCTCGCAGGCAGAAAGAGCTAGCCTGGAAAGCTGTTGCTCAGCCTCATCTGCCCATGGCACTGCTCGCACAGAGGCACAGAGACTGGGGCTGCTTGCTTGTCTTGTCCCCTCAAACTTCAAACGTACCTTAGGTGGTCTGTGCTGGGCTCCTTTGGCAGTCCTGCTCCGAAAATGCAAACGTCTGCAGATAGCTCGCAGGCAGAAAGAGCTAGCCTGAAAAGCTGTTGCTCAGCCTCATCTGCCCATGGCACTGCTCGCACAGAGGCACAGAGACTGGGGCTGCTTGATCGTCTTGCCCCCTCAGACTTCAAACGTATCTTTTGGCTGTTTGTGCCGGGCGCCTTTGCCAGCCCTGCTCCGAAAATGTGAACGTCTGCAGATAGCTCGCAGGCAGAAAGAGCTAGCCTGGAAAGCTGTTGCTCAGCCTCATCTGCCCATGGCACTGCTCGCACAGAGGCACAGAGACTGGGGCTGCTTGCTTGTCTTGTCCCCTCAAACTTCAAACGTAGCTTAGGTGGTCCGTGCCGGGCGCTTCTGGCAGCCCTGCTCCGAAAATGCGAACGTCTGCAGATAGCTCGCAGCAGAAAGAGCTAGCCTGGAAAGCTGTTGCTCAGCCTCATCTGCCCATGGCACTGCTCGCACAGAGGCACAGAGACTGGGGCTGCTTGCTTGTCTTGCCCCCTCAAACTTCAAAGGTAGCTTAGGTGGTCCGTGCCGGGCGCTTCTGGCAGCCCTGCTCCGAAAATGCGAACGTCTGCAGATAGCTCGCAGGCAGAAAGAGCTAGCCTGGAAAGCTGTTGCTCAGCCTCATCTGCCCATGGCACTGCTTGCACAGAGGCACAGAGACTGGGGCTGCTTGCTTGTCTTGTCCCCTCAAACTTCAAACGTAGCTTAGGTGGTCCGTGCCGGGCGCCTTTGGCAGCCGTGCTCCGAAAATGCGAATGTCTGCAGGTAGCTCGCAGGCAGAAAGAGCTAGCCTGGAAAGCTGTTGCTCAGACTCATCTGCCCATGGCACTGCTCGCACAGAGGCACAGAGACTGGGGCTGCTTGATTGTCTTGCCCCCTCAGACTTCAAACGTACCTTTTGGCTGTTTGTGCCGGGCGCCTCCGGCAGCCCTGCTCCGAAAATGCAAACGTCTGCAGATAGCTCACAGCCAGAAAGAGCTAGCCTGGAAAGCTGTTGCTCAGCCTCATCTGCCCATGGCACTGCTCGCACAGAGGCACAGAGACTGGGACTGCTTGCTTGTCTTGTCCCCTCAAACTTCAAACGTAGCTTAGGTGGTCTGTGCCGGGCGCCTCCGGCAGCCCTGCTCCGAAAATGCGAACGTCTGCAGATAGCTCGCAGGCAGAAAGAGCTAGCCTGGAAAGCTGTTGCTCAGCCTCATCTGCCCATGGCACTGCTCGCACAGAGGCACAGAGACTGGGGCTGCTTGCTTGTCTTGTCCCCTCAAACTTCAAACGTAGCTTAGGTGGTCTGTGCTGGGCTCCTCCGGCAGCCCTGCTCTGAAAATGCGAACTTATGCAGATAGCTCGCAGGCAGAAAGAGCTAGCCTGAAAAGCTGTTGCTCAGCCTCATCTGCCCATGGCACTGCTTGCACAGAGGCACAGAGACTGGGGCTGCTTGCTTGTCATGTCCCCTCAAACTTCAAACGTAGCTTAGGTGGTCTGTGCTGGGCGCCTTTGCCAGCCCTGCTCTGAAAATGTGAACGTCTGCAGATAGCTCGCAGGCAGAAAGAGCTAGCCTGGAAAGCTGTTGCTCAGCCTCATCTGCCCATGGCACTGCTCGCACAGAGGCACAGAGACTGGGGCTGCTTGCTTGTCTTGTCCCCTCAAACTTCAAACGTAGCTTAGGTGGTCCGTGCCGGGCGCTTCTGGCAGCCCTGCTCCGAAAATGCGAACGTCTGCAGATAGCTCGCAGCAGAAAGAGCTAGCCTGGAAAGCTGTTGCTCAGCCTCATCTGCCCATGACACTGCTCGCACAGAGGCACAGAGACTGGGGCTGCTTGCTTGTCTTGCCCCCTCAATCTTCAAAGGTAGCTTAGGTGGTCCGTGCCGGGCGCTTCTGGCAGCCCTGCTCCGAAAATGCGAACGTCTGCAGATAGCTCGCAGGCAGAAAGAGCTAGCCTGGAAAGCTGTTGCTCAGCCTCATCTGCCCATGGCACTGCTTGCACAGAGGCACAGAGACTGGGGCTGCTTGCTTGTCTTGTCCCCTCAAACTTCAAACGTAGCTTAGGTGGTCCGTGCCGGGCGCCTTTGGCAGCCGTGCTCCGAAAATGCGAATGTCTGCAGGTAGCTCGCAGGCAGAAAGAGCTAGCCTGGAAAGCTGTTGCTCAGACTCATCTGCCCATGGCACTGCTCGCACAGAGGCACAGAGACTGGGGCTGCTTGATTGTCTTGCCCCCTCAGACTTCAAACGTACCTTTTGGCTGTTTGTGCCGGGCGCCTCCGGCAGCCCTGCTCCGAAAATGCAAACGTCTGCAGATAGCTCACAGCCAGAAAGAGCTAGCCTGGAAAGATGTTGCTCAGCCTCATCTGCCCATGGCACTGCTCGCACAGAGGCACAGAGACTGGGGCTGCTTGCTTGTCTTGTCCCATCAAACTTCAAATGTAGCTTAGGTGGTCCGTGCCGGGCGCCTCCGGCAGCCCTGCTCCGAAAATGCGAACGTCTGCAGATAGCTCGCAGCCAGAAAGAGCTAGCCTGGAAAGCTGTTGCTCAGCCTCATCTGCCCATGGCACTGCTCGCACAGAGGCACAGAGACTGGGGCTGCTTGCTTGTCTTGTCCCCTCAAACTTCAAACGTAGCTTAGGTGGTCTGTGCTGGGCGCCTTTGCCAGCCCTGCTCTGAAAATGTGAACGTCTGCAGATAGCTCGCAGGCAGAAAGAGCTAGCCTGGAAAGCTGTTGCTCAGCCTCATCTGCCCATGGCACTGCTCGCACAGAGGCACAGAGACTGGGGCTGCTTGCTTGTCTTGTCCCCTCAAACTTCAAACGTAGCTTAGGTGGTCCGTGCCGGGCGCTTCTGGCAGCCCTGCTCCGAAAATGCGAACGTCTGCAGATAGCTCGCAGCAGAAAGAGCTAGCCTGGAAAGCTGTTGCTCAGCCTCATCTGCCCATGACACTGCTCGCACAGAGGCACAGAGACTGGGGCTGCTTGCTTGTCTTGCCCCCTCAATCTTCAAAGGTAGCTTAGGTGGTCCGTGCCGGGCGCTTCTGGCAGCCCTGCTCCGAAAATGCGAACGTCTGCAGATAGCTCGCAGGCAGAAAGAGCTAGCCTGGAAAGCTGTTGCTCAGCCTCATCTGCCCATGGCACTGCTTGCACAGAGGCACAGAGACTGGGGCTGCTTGCTTGTCTTGTCCCCTCAAACTTCAAACGTAGCTTAGGTGGTCCGTGCCGGGCGCCTTTGGCAGCCGTGCTCCGAAAATGCGAATGTCTGCAGGTAGCTCGCAGGCAGAAAGAGCTAGCCTGGAAAGCTGTTGCTCAGACTCATCTGCCCATGGCACTGCTCGCACAGAGGCACAGAGACTGGGGCTGCTTGATTGTCTTGCCCCCTCAGACTTCAAACGTACCTTTTGGCTGTTTGTGCCGGGCGCCTCCGGCAGCCCTGCTCCGAAAATGCAAACGTCTGCAGATAGCTCACAGCCAGAAAGAGCTAGCCTGGAAAGATGTTGCTCAGCCTCATCTGCCCATGGCACTGCTCGCACAGAGGCACAGAGACTGGGGCTGCTTGCTTGTCTTGTCCCATCAAACTTCAAATGTAGCTTAGGTGGTCCGTGCCGGGCGCCTCCGGCAGCCCTGCTCCGAAAATGCGAACGTCTGCAGATAGCTCGCAGCCAGAAAGAGCTAGCCTGGAAAGCTGTTGCTCAGCCTCATCTGCCCATGGCACTGCTCGCACAGAGGCACAGAGACTGGGGCTGCTTGCTTGTCTTGTCCCCTCAAACTTCAAACGTAGCTTAGGTGGTCTGTGCCGGGCGCCTTTGGCAGCCCTGTTCCAAAAATGCGAACATACGCAGATAGCTCGCAGGCAGAAAGAGCTAGCCTGGAAAGCTGTTGCTCAGCCTCATCTGCCCATGGCACTGCTCGCACAGAGGCACAGAGACTGGGGCTGCTTGCTTGTTTTGCCCCCTCAAACTTCAAACGTAGCTTAGGTGGTCTGTGCTGGGCGCCTTTGCCAGCCCTGCTCCGAAAATGCGAACATCTGCAGATAGCTCGCAGGCAGAAAGAGCTAGCCTGGAAAGCTGTTGCTCAGCCTCATCTGCCCATGGCACTGCTCGCACAGATGCACAGAGACTGGGACTGCTTGCTTGTCTTGTCCCCTCAAACTTCAAACGTAACTTAGGTGGTCTGTGCCGGGCGCCTCCGGCAGCCCTGCTCCGAAAATGCGAACGTCTGCAGATAGCTCGCAGGCAGAAAGAGCTAGCCTGGAAAGCTGTTGCTCAGCCTCATCTGCCCATGGCACTGCTCGCACAGAGGCACAGAGACTGGGGCTGCTTGCTTGTCTTGTCCCCTCAAACTTCAAACGTACCTTAGGTGGTCTGTGCTGGGCTCCTTTGGCAGTCCTGCTCCGAAAATGCGAACGTCTGCAGATAGCTCGCAGGCAGAAAGAGCTAGCCTGAAAAGCTGTTGCTCAGCCTCATCTGCCCATGGCACTGCTCGCACATAGGCACAGAGACTGGGGCTGCTTGATCGTCTTGCCCCCTCAGACTTCAAACGTATCTTTTGGCTGTTTGTGCCGGGCGCCTTTGGCAGCCCTGCTCCGAAAATGCAAACGTCTGCAGATAGCTCACAGCCAGAAAGAGCTAGCCTGGAAAGATGTTGCTCAGCCTCATCTGCCCATGGCACTGCTCGCACAGAGGCACAGAGACTGGGGCTGCTTGCTTGTCTTGTCCCCTCAAACTTCAAATGTAGCTTAGGTGGTCCGTGCCGGGCGCCTCCGGCAGCCCTGCTCCGAAAATGCAAACGTCTGCAGATAGCTCGCAGCCAGAAAGAGCTAGCCTGGAAAGCTGTTGCTCAGCCTCATCTGCCCATGGCACTGCTCGCACAGAGGCACAGAGACTGGGGCTGCTTGCTTGTCTTGTACCCTCAAACTTCAAACGTAGCTTAGGTGATCCGTGCCGGGCGCCTCCGGCAGCCCTGCTCCGAAAATGCGAATGTCTCATATAGCTCACAGGCAGAAAGAGCTAGCCTGGAAAGCTGTTGCTCAGCCTCATCTGCCCATGGCACTGCTCGCACAGAGGCACAGAGACTGGGACTGCTTGCTTGTCTTGTCCCCTCAAACTTCAAATGTAGCTTAGGTGGTCTGTGCCGGGCGCCTCCGGCAGCCCTGCTCCGAAAATGCGAACGTCTGCAGATAGCTCGCAGCAGAAAGAGCTAGCCTGGAAAGCTGTTGCTCAGCCTCATCTGCCCATGGCACTGCTCGCACAGAGGCACAGAGACTGGGGCTGCTTGCTTGTCTTGTCCCCTCAAACTTCAAACGTAGCTTAGGTGGTCTGTGCTGTGCTCCTCCGGCAGCCCTGCTCTGAAAATGCGAACTTATGCAGATAGCTCGCAGGCAGAAAGAGCTAGCCTGGAAAGCTGTTGCTCAGCCTCATCTGCCCATGGCACTGCTTGCACAGAGGCACAGAGACTGGGGCTGCTTGCTTGTCATGTCCCCTCAAACTTCAAACGTAGCTTAGGTGGTCTGTGCTGGGCGCCTTTGCCAGCCCTGCTCTGAAAATGTGAACGTCTGCAGATAGCTCGCAGGCAGAAAGAGCTAGCCTGGAAAGCTGTTGCTCAGCCTCATCTGCCCATGGCACTGCTCGCACAGAGGCACAGAGACTGGGGCTGCTTGCTTGTCTTGTCCCCTCAAACTTCAAACGTAGCTTAGGTGGTCCGTGCCGGGCGCTTCTGGCAGCCCTGCTCCGAAAATGCGAACGTCTGCAGATAGCTCGCAGCAGAAAGAGCTAGCCTGGAAAGCTGTTGCTCAGCCTCATCTGCCCATGGCACTGCTCGCACAGAGGCACAGAGACTGGGGCTGCTTGCTTGTCTTGCCCCCTCAAACTTCAAAGGTAGCTTAGGTGGTCCATGCCGGGCGCTTCTGGCAGCCCTGCTCCGAAAATGCGAACGTCTGCAGATAGCTCGCAGGCAGAAAGAGCTAGCCTGGAAAGCTGTTGCTCAGCCTCATCTGCCCATGGCACTGCTCGCACAGAGGCACAGAGACTGGGGCTGCTTGCTTGTCTTGTCCCCTCAAACTTCAAACGTAGCTTAGGTGGTCCGTGCCGGGCGCCTTTGGCAGCCCTGCTCCGAAAATGCGAACGTCTGCAGGTAGCTCGCAGGCAGAAAGAGCTAGCCTGGAAAGCTGTTGCTCAGACTCATCTGCCCATGGCACTGCTCGCACAGAGGCACAGAGACTGGGGCTGCTTGATTGTCTTGCCCCCTCAGACTTCAAACGTACCTTTTGGCTGTTTGTGCCGGGCGCCTCCGGCAGCCCTGCTCCGAAAATGCAAACGTCTGCAGATAGCTCACAGCCAGAAAGAGCTAGCCTTGAAAGATGTTGCTCAGCCTCATCTGCCCATGGCACTGCTCGCACAGAGGCACAGAGACTGGGGCTGCTTGCTTGTCTTGTCCCATCAAACTTCAAATGTAGCTTAGGTGGTCCGTGCCGGGCGCCTCCGGCAGCCCTGCTCCGAAAATGCGAACGTCTGCAGATAGCTCGCAGGCAGAAAGAGCTAGCCTGGAAAGCTGTTGCTCAGCCTCATCTGCCCATGGCACTGCTCGCACAGAGGCACAGAGACTGGGGCTGCTTGCTTGTCTTGTCCCCTCAAACTTCAAACGTAGCTTAGGTGGTCCGTGCCGGGCGCCTCCGGCAGCCCTGCTCCGAAAATGCGAACGTCTGCAGATAGCTCGCCGGCAGAAAAAGCTAGCCTGGAAAGCTGTTGCTCAGCCTCATCTGCCCATGGCACTGCTCGCACAGAGGCACAGAGACTGGGGCTGCTTGCTTGTCTTGTCCACTCAAACTTCAAACGTAGCTTAGGTGGTCTGTGCCGGGCGCCTTTGGCAGCCCTGTTCCAAAAATGCGAACATATGCAGATAGCTCGCAGGCAGAAAGAGCTAGCCTGGAAAGCTGTTGCTCAGCCTCATCTGCCCATGGCACTGCTCGCACAGAGGCACAGAGACTGGGGCTGCTTGCTTGTCTTGCCCCCTCAAACTTCAAACGTAGCTTAGGTGGTCTGTGCTGGGCGCCTTTGCCAGCCCTGCGCCGAAAATGCGAACATCTGCAGATAGCTCGCAGGCAGAAAGAGCTAGCCTGGAAAGCTGTTGCTCAGCCTCATCTGCCCATGGCACTGCTCGCACAGATGCACAGAGACTGGGACTGCTTGCTTGTCTTGTCCCCTCAAACTTCAAACGTAGCTTAGGTGATCCGTGCCGGGCGCCTCCGGCAGCCCTGCTCCGAAAAGGCGAATGTCTCATATAGCTCACAGGCAGAAAGAGCTAGCCTGGAAAGCTGTTGCTCAGCCTCATCTGCCCATGGCACTGCTCGCACAGAGGCACAGAGACTGGGACTGCTTGCTTGTCTTGTCCCCTCAAACTTCAAATGTAGCTTAGGTGGTCTGTGCTGTGCTCCTCCGGCAGCCCTGCTCTGAAAATGCGAACTTATGCAGATAGCTCGCAGGCAGAAAGAGCTAGCCTGGAAAGCTGTTGCTCAGCCTCATCTGCCCATGGCACTGCTTGCACAGAGGCACAGAGACTGGGGCTGCTTGCTTGTCATGTCCCCTCAAACTTCAAACGTAGCTTAGGTGGTCTGTGCTGGGCGCCTTTGCCAGCCCTGCTCTGAAAATGTGAACGTCTGCAGATAGCTCGCAGGCAGAAAGAGCTAGCCTGGAAAGCTGTTGCTCAGCCTCATCTGCCCATGGCACTGCTCGCACAGAGGCACAGAGACTGGGGCTGCTTGCTTGTCTTGTCCCCTCAAACTTCAAACGTAGCTTAGGTGGTCCGTGCCGGGCGCTTCTGGCAGCCCTGCTCTGAAAATGCGAACGTCTGCAGATAGCTCGCAGCAGAAAGAGCTAGCCTGGAAAGCTGTTGCTCAGCCTCATCTGCCCATGGCACTGCTCGCACAGAGGCACAGAGACTGGGGCTGCTTGCTTGTCTTGTCCCCTCAAACTTCAAACGTAGCTTAGGTGGTCCGTGCCGGGCGCCTTTGGCAGCCCTGCTCCGAAAATGCGAACGTCTGCAGGTAGCTCGCAGGCAGAAAGAGCTAGCCTGGAAAGCTGTTGCTCAGACTCATCTGCCCATGGCACTGCTCGCACAGAGGCACAGAGACTGGGGCTGCTTGATTGTCTTGCCCCCTCAGACTTCAAACGTACCTTTTGGCTGTTTGTGCCGGGCGCCTCCGGCAGCCCTGCTCCGAAAATGCAAACGTCTGCAGATAGCTCACAGCCAGAAAGAGCTAGCCTGGAAAGATGTTACTCAGCCTCATCTGCCCATGGCACTGCTCGCACAGAGGCACAGAGACTGGGGCTGCTTGCTTGTCTTGTCCCATCAAACTTCAAATGTAGCTTAGGTGGTCCGTGCCGGGCGCCTCCGGCAGCCCTGCTCCGAAAATGCGAACGTCTGCAGATAGCTCGCAGGCAGAAAGAGCTAGCCTGGAAAGCTGTTGCTCAGCCTCATCTGCCCATGGCACTGCTCGCACAGAGGCACAGAGACTGGGGCTGCTTGCTTGTCTTGTCCCCTCAAACTTCAAACGTAGATTAGGTGGTCCGTGCCGGGCGCCTTTGGCAGCCCTGCTCCGAAAATGCGAACGTCTGCAGGTAGCTCGCAGGCAGAAAGAGCTAGCCTGGAAAGCTGTTGCTCAGACTCATCTGCCCATGGCACTGCTCGCACAGAGGCACAGAGACTGGGGCTGCTTGATTGTCTTGCCCCCTCAGACTTCAAACGTACCTTTTGGCTGTTTGTGCCGGGCGCCTCCGGCAGCCCTGCTCCGAAAATGCAAACGTCTGCAGATAGCTCACAGCCAGAAAGAGCTAGCCTGGAAAGATGTTGCTCAGCCTCATCTGCCCATGGCACTGCTCGCACAGAGGCACAGAGACTGGGGCTGCTTGCTTGTCTTGTCCCATCAAACTTCAAATGTAGCTTAGGTGGTCCGTGCCGGGCGCCTCCGGCAGCCCTGCTCCGAAAATGCGAACGTCTGCAGATAGCTCGCAGGCAGAAAGAGCTAGCCTGGAAAGCTGTTGCTCAGCCTCATCTGCCCATGGCACTGCTCGCACAGAGGCACAGAGACTGGGGCTGCTTGCTTGTCTTGTCCCCTCAAACTTCAAACGTAGCTTAGGTGGTCCGTGCCGGGCGCCTTTGGCAGCCGTGCTCCGAAAATGCGAATGTCTGCAGGTAGCTCGCAGGCAGAAAGAGCTAGCCTGGAAAGCTGTTGCTCAGACTCATCTGCCCATGGCACTGCTCGCACAGAGGCACAGAGACTGGGGCTGCTTGATTGTCTTGCCCCCTCAGACTTCAAACGTACCTTTTGGCTGTTTGTGCCGGGCGCCTCCGGCAGCCCTGCTCCGAAAATGCAAACGTCTGCAGATAGCTCACAGCCAGAAAGAGCTAGCCTGGAAAGATGTTGCTCAGCCTCATCTGCCCATGGCACTGCTCGCACAGAGGCACAGAGACTGGGGCTGCTTGCTTGTCTTGTCCCCTCAAACTTCAAACGTAGCTTAGGTGGTCCGTGCCGGGCGCCTCCGGCAGCCCTGCTCCGAAAATGCGAACGTCTGCAGATAGCTCGCAGGCAGAAAAAGATAGCCTGGAAAGCTGTTGCTCAGCCTCATCTGCCCATGGCACTGCTCGCACAGAGGCACAGAGACTGGGGCTGCTTGCTTGTCTTGTCCCCTCAAACTTCAAACGTAGCTTAGGTGGTCTGTGCCGGGCACATTTGGCAGCCCTGTTCCAAAAATGCGAACATACGCAGATAGCTCGCAGGCAGAAAGAGCTAGCCTGGAAACCTGTTGCTCAGCCTCATCTGCCCATGGCACTGCTCGCACAGAGGCACAGAGACTGGGGCTGCTTGCTTGTTTTGCCCCCTCAAACTTCAAACGTAGCTTAGGTGGTCTGTGCTGGGCGCCTTTGCCAGCCCTGCTCCGAAAATGCGAACATCTGCAGATAGCTCGCAGGCAGAAAGAGCTAGCCTGGAAAGCTGTTGCTCAGCCTCATCTGCCCATGGCACTGCTCGCACAGATGCACAGAGACTGGGACTGCTTGCTTGTCTTGTCCCCTCAAACTTCAAACGTAACTTAGGTGGTCTGTGCCGGGCGCCTCCGGCAGCCCTGCTCCGAAAATGCGAACGTCTGCAGATAGCTCGCAGGCAGAAAGAGCTAGCCTGGAAAGCTGTTGCTCAGCCTCATCTGCCCATGGCACTGCTCGCACAGAGGCACAGAGACTGGGGCTGCTTGCTTGTCTTGTCCCCTCAAACTTCAAACGTACCTTAGGTGGTCTGTGCTGGGCTCCTTTGGCAGTCCTGCTCCGAAAATGCGAACGTCTGCAGATAGCTCGCAGGCAGAAAGAGCTAGCCTGAAAAGCTGTTGCTCAGCCTCATCTGCCCATGGCACTGCTCGCACATAGGCACAGAGACTGGGGCTGCTTGATCGTCTTGCCCCCTCAGACTTCAAACGTATCTTTTGGCTGTTTGTGCCGGGCGCCTTTGGCAGCCCTGCTCCGAAAATGCAAACGTCTGCAGATAGCTCACAGCCAGAAAGAGCTAGCCTGGAAAGATGTTGCTCAGCCTCATCTGCCCATGGCACTGCTCGCACAGAGGCACAGAGACTGGGGCTGCTTGCTTGTCTTGTCCCCTCAAACTTCAAATGTAGCTTAGGTGGTCCGTGCCGGGCGCCTCCGGCAGCCCTGCTCCGAAAATGCGAACGTCTGCAGATAGCTCGCAGCCAGAAAGAGCTAGCCTGGAAAGCTGTTGCTCAGCCTCATCTGCCCATGGCACTGCTCGCACAGAGGCACAGAGACTGGGGCTGCTTGCTTGTCTTGTACCCTCAAACTTCAAACGTAGCTTAGGTGATCCGTGCCGGGCGCCTCCGGCAGCCCTGCTCCGAAAATGCGAATGTCTCATATAGCTCACAGGCAGAAAGAGCTAGCCTGGAAAGCTGTTGCTCAGCCTCATCTGCCCATGGCACTGCTCGCACAGAGGCACAGAGACTGGGACTGCTTGCTTGTCTTGTCCCCTCAAACTTCAAATGTAGCTTAGGTGGTCTGTGCCGGGCGCCTCCGGCAGCCCTGCTCCGAAAATGCGAACGTCTGCAGATAGCTCGCAGGCAGAAAGAGCTAGCCTGGAAAGCTGTTGCTCAGCCTCATCTGCCCATGGCACTGCTCGCACAGAGGCACAGAGACTGGGGCTGCTTGCTTGTCTTGTCCCCTCAAACTTCAAACGTAGCTTAGGTGGTCTGTGCTGTGCTCCTCCGGCAGCCCTGCTCTGAAAATGCGAACTTATGCAGATAGCTCGCAGGCAGAAAGAGCTAGCCTGGAAAGCTGTTGCTCAGCCTCATCTGCCCATGGCACTGCTTGCACAGAGGCACAGAGACTGGGGCTGCTTGCTTGTCATGTCCCCTCAAACTTCAAACGTAGCTTAGGTGGTCTGTGCTGGGCGCCTTTGCCAGCCCTGCTCTGAAAATGTGAACGTCTGCAGATAGCTCGCAGGCAGAAAGAGCTAGCCTGGAAAGCTGTTGCTCAGCCTCATCTGCCCATGGCACTGCTCGCACAGAGGCACAGAGACTGGGGCTGCTTGCTTGTCTTGTCCCCTCAAACTTCAAACGTAGCTTAAGTGGTCCGTGCCGGGCGCTTCTGACAGCCCTGCTCCGAAAATGCGAACGTCTGCAGATAGCTCGCAGCAGAAAGAGCTAGCCTGGAAAGCTGTTGCTCAGCCTCATCTGCCCATGGCACTGCTCGCACAGAGGCACAGAGACTGGGGCTGCTTGCTTGTCTTGCCCCCTCAAACTTCAAAGGTAGCTTAGGTGGTCCATGCCGGGCGCTTCTGGCAGCCCTGCTCCGAAAATGCGAACGTCTGCAGATAGCTCGCAGGCAGAAAAAGCTAGCCTGGAAAGCTGTTGCTCAGCCTCATCTGCCCATGGCACTGCTCGCACAGAGGCACAGAGACTGGGGCTGCTTGCTTGTCTTGTCCCCTCAAACTTCAAACGTAGCTTAGGTGGTCCGTGCCGGGCGCCTTTGGCAGCCCTGCTCCGAAAATGCGAACGTCTGCAGGTAGCTCGCAGGCAGAAAGAGCTAGCCTGGAAAGCTGTTGCTCAGCCTCATCTGCCCATGGCACTGCTCGCACAGAGGCACAGAGACTGGGGCTGCTTGATTGTCTTGCCCCCTCAGACTTCAAACGTACCTTTTGGCTGTTTGTGCCGGGCGCCTCCGGCAGCCCTGCTCCGAAAATGCAAACGTCTGCAGATAGCTCACAGCCAGAAAGAGCTAGCCTGGAAAGATGTTGCTCAGCCTCATCTGCCCATGGCACTGCTCGCACAGAGGCACAGAGACTGGGGCTGCTTGCTTGTCTTGTCCCATCAAACTTCAAATGTAGCTTAGGTGGTCCGTGCCGGGCGCCTCCGGCAGCCCTGCTCCGAAAATGCGAACGTCTGCAGATAGCTCGCAGGCAGAAAGAGCTAGCCTGGAAAGCTGTTGCTCAGCCTCATCTGCCCATGGCACTGCTCGCACAGAGGCACAGAGACTGGGGCTGCTTGCTTGTCTTGTCCCCTCAAACTTCAAACGTAGCTTAGGTGGTCCGTGCCGGGCGCCTCCGGCAGCCCTGCTCCGAAAATGCGAACGTCTGCAGATAGCTCGCCGGCAGAAAAAGCTAGCCTGGAAAGCTGTTGCTCAGCCTCATCTGCCCATGGCACTGCTCGCACAGAGGCACAGAGACTGGGGCTGCTTGCTTGTCTTGTCCCCTCAAACTTCAAACGTAGCTTAGGTGGTCTGTGCCGGGCGCCTTTGGCAGCCCTGTTCCAAAAATGCGAACATATGCAGATAGCTCGCAGGCAGAAAGAGCTAGCCTGGAAAGCTGTTGCTCAGCCTCATCTGCCCATGGCACTGCTCGCACAGAGGCACAGAGACTGGGGCTGCTTGATCGTCTTGCCCCCTCAGACTTCAAACGTATCTTTTGGCTCTTTGTGCCGGGCGCCTTTGGCCGCCCTGCTCCGAAAATGCAAACGTCTGCAGATAGCTCACAGCCAGAAAGAGCTAGCCTGGAAAGCTGTTGCTCAGCCTCATCTGCCCATGGCACTGCTTGCACAGAGGCACAGAGACTGGGGCTGCTTGCTTGTCTTGTCCCCTCAAACTTCAAATGTAGCTTAGGTGGTCCGTGCAGGGCGCCTCCGACAGCCCTGCTCCGAAAATGCGAACGTCTGCAGATAGCTCGCAGGCAGAAAGAGCTAGCCTGGAAAGCTGTTGCTCAGCCTCATCTGCCCATGGCACTGCTCGCACAGAGGCACAGAAACTGGGGCTGCTTGCTTGTCTTGTACCCTCAAACTTCAAACGTAGCTTAGGTGATCCGTGCCGGGCGCCTCCGGCAGCCCTGCTCCGAAAATGCGAATGTCTCATATAGCTCACAGGCAGAAAGAGCTAGCCTGGAAAGCTCTTGCTCAGCGTCATCTGCCCATGGCACTGCTCACACAGAGGCACAGAGACTGGGGCTGCTTGCTTGTCTTGTCCCCTCAAACTTCAAACGTATCTTAGGTGGTCTCTGCTGGGCGCCTCCGGCAGCCCTGCTCCGAAAATGCGAACGTCTGCAGATAGCTCGCAGCCAGAAAGAGCTAGCCTGGAAAGCTGTTGCTCAGCCTCATCTGCCCATGGCACTGCTCGCACAGAGGCACAGAGACTGGGGCTGTTTGCTTGTCTTGTCCCCTCAAACTTCAAACGTAGCTTAGGTGGTCTGTGCCGGGTGCTTGCAGCAGCGCTACTCCGAAAATGCGAACATCTGCAGATAGCTCGCAGGCAGAATTTGCTAGCCTGGAAAGCTTTTGCTCAGCCTCATGTGCCCATGGCACTGCTCGCACAGAGGCACAGAGACTGGGGCTGCTTGCTTGTCTTGTCCCCTCAAACTTCAAACGTAACTTAGGTGGTCTGTGCTGGGCGCCTTTGGCAGCCCTGCTCCGAAAATGCGAACGTCTGCAGATAGCTCGCAGGCAGAAAGAGCTAGCCTGAAAAGCTGTTGCTCAGCCTCATCTGCCCATGGCACTGCTCGCACAGAGGCACAGAGACTGGGGCTGCTTGCTTGTCTTGCCCCCTCAAACTTCAAACGTAGCTTAGGTGGTCCGTGCCAGGCGCCTCCGGCAGCCCTGCTCCGAAAATGCGAACGTCTGCAGATAGCTCGCAGGCAGAAAGAGCTAGTCTGGAAAGCTGTTGCTCAGCCTCATCTGCCCATGGCACTGCTTGCACAGAGGCACAGAGACTGGGGCTGCTTGATCGTCTTGCCCCCTCAGACTTCAAACGTATCTATTGGCTGTTTGTGCCGGGTGCCTTTGGCCGCCCTGCTCCGAAAATGCAAACGTCTGCAGATAGCTCACAGCCAGAAAGAGCTAGCCTGGAAAGCTGTTGCTCAGCCTCATCTGCCCATGGCACTGCTCGCACAGAGGCACAGAGACTGGGGCTGCTTGCTTGTCTTGTCCCCTCAAACTTCAAACGTAGCTTAGGTGGTCTCTGCTGGGCGCCTCCGGCAGCCCTGCTCCGAAAATGCGAACGTCTGCAGATAGCTCGCAGCAGAAAGAGCTAGCCTGGAAAGCTGTTGCTCAGCCTCATCTGCCCATGGCACTGCTCGCACAGAGGCACAGAGACTGGGGCTGCTTGCTTGTCTTGTCCCCTCAAACTTCAAACGTAGATTAGGTGGTCTCTGCTGGGCGCCTCCGGCAGCCCTGCTCTGAAAATGCGAACGTGTGCAGATAGCTCGCAGGCAGAAAGAGCTAGCCTGGAAAGCTGTTGCTCAGCCTCATCTGCCCATGGCACTGCTCGCACAGAGGCACAGAGACTGGGGCTGCTTGCTTTTCTTGACCCCTCAAACTTCAAACGTAGCTTAGGTGGTCTGTGCTGGGCGCCTCCGGCAGCCCTGCTCCGAAAATGCGAACGTCTGCAGATAGCTCGCAGCCAGAAAGAGCTAGCCTGGAAAGCTTTTGCTCATCCTCATCTGCGAATGGCACTGCTCGCACAGAGGCACAGAGACTGGGGCTGCTTGATCGTCTTGCCCCCTCAGACTTCAAACGTATCTTTTGGCTGTTTGTGCCGGGCGCCTTTGGCCGCCCTGCTCCGAAAATGCAAACATCTGCAGATAGCTCACAGCCAGAAAGAGCTAGCCTGGAAAGCTGTTGCTCAGCCTCATCTGCCCATGGCACTGCTTGCACAGAGGCACAGAGACTGGGGCTGCTTGCTTGTCATGTCCCCTCAAACTTCAAACGTAGCTTAGGTGGTCCGTGCCTTATGCTTGTGGCAGCGCTGCTCTGAAAATGCGAACGTCTGCAGATAGCTCGCAGGCAGAAAGAGCTAGCCTGGAAAGCTGTTGCTCAGCCTCATCTGCCCATGGCACTGCTTGCACAGAGGCACAGAGACTGGGGCTGCTTGCTTGTCATGTCCCCTCAAACTTCAAACGTAGCTTAGGTGGTCTGTGCTGGGCGCCTTTGCCAGCCCTGCTCTGAAAATGTGAACGTCTGCAGATAGCTCGCAGGCAGAAAGAGCTAGCCTGGAAAGCTGTTGCTCAGCCTCATCTGCCCATGGCACTGCTCGCACAGAGGCACAGAGACTGGGGCTGCTTGCTTGTCTTGTCCCCTCAAACTTCAAACGTAGCTTAGGTGGTCCGTGCCGGGCGCTTCTGGCAGCCCTGCTCCGAAAATGCGAACGTCTGCAGATAGCTCGCAGCAGAAAGAGCTAGCCTGGAAAGCTGTTGCTCAGCCGCATCTGCCCATGGCACTGCTCGCACAGAGGCACAGAGACTGGGGCTGCTTGCTTGTCTTGCCCCCTCAAACTTCAAAGGTAGCTTAGGTGGTCCGTGCCGGGCGCTTCTGGCAGCCCTGCTCCGAAAATGCGAACGTCTGCAGATAGCTCGCAGGCAGAAAGAGCTAGCCTGGAAAGCTGTTGCTCAGCCTCATCTGCCCATGGCACTGCTCGCACAGAGGCACAGAGACTGGGGCTGCTTGCTTGTCTTGTCCCCTCAAACTTCAAACGTAGCTTAGGTGGTCCGTGCCGGGCGCCTTTGGCAGCCCTGCTCCGAAAATGCGAACGTCTGCAGGTAGCTCGCAGGCAGAAAGAGCTAGCCTGGAAAGCTGTTGCTCAGACTCATCTGCCCATGGCACTGCTCGCACAGAGGCACAGAGACTGGGGCTGCTTGCTTGTCTTGTCCCCTCAGACTTCAAACGTACCTTTTGGCTGTTTGTGCCGAGCGCCTCCGGCAGCCCTGCTCCGAAAATGCAAACGTCTGCAGATAGCTCACAGCCAGAAAGAGCTAGCCTGGAAAGATGTTGCTCAGCCTCATCTGCCCATGGCACTGCTCGCACAGAGGCACAGAGACTGGGGCTGCTTGCTTGTCTTGTCCCATCAAACTTCAAATGTAGCTTAGGTGGTCCGTGCCGGGCGCCTCCGGCAGCCCTGCTCCGAAAATGCGAACGTCTGCAGATAGCTCGCAGGCAGAAAGAGCTAGCCTGGAAAGCTGTTGCTCAGCCTCATCTGCCCATGGCACTGCTTGCACAGAGGCACAGAGACTGGGGCTGCTTGCTTGTCTTGTCCCCTCAAACTTCAAACGTAGCTTAGGTGGTCTGTGCTGGGCGCCTTTGCCAGCCCTGCTCCGAAAATGCGAACATCTGCAGATAGCTCGCAGGCAGAAAGAGCTAGCCTGGAAAGCTGTTGCTCAGCCTCATCTGCCCATGGCACTGCTCGCACAGAGGCACAGAGACTGGGACTGCTTGCTTGTCTTGTCCCCTCAAACTTCAAACGTAGCTTAGGTGGTCTGTGCTGGGCGCCTCCGGCAGCCCTGCTCCGAAAATGCGAACGTCTGCAGATAGCTCGCAGCAAGAAAGAGCTAGCCTGGAAAGCTTTTGCTCAGCCTCATCTGCGAATGGCACTGCTCGCACAGAGGCACAGAGACTGGGGCTGCTTGCTTGTCTTGTCCCCTCAAACTTCAAACGTAGCTTAGGTGGTCTCTGCTGGGCTCCTTTGGCAGCCCTGCTCCGAAAATGCAAACGTCTGCAGATAGCTCGCAGGCAGAAAGAGCTAGCCTGGAAAGCTGTTGCTCAGCCTCATCTGCCCATGGCACTGCTCGCACAGAGGCACAGAGACTGGGGCTGCTTGATCGTCTTGCCCCCTCAGACTTCAAACGTATCTTTTGGCTGTTTGTGCCGGGCGCCTTTGGCCGCCCTGCTCCGAAAATGCAAACGTCTGCAGATAGCTCACAGCCAGAAAGAGCTAGCCTGGAAAGCTGTTGCTCAGCCTCATCTGCCCATGGCACTGCTTGCACAGAGGCACAGAGACTGGGGCTGCTTGCTTGTCTTGTCCCCTCAAACTTCAAATGTAGCTTAGGTGGTCCGTGCAGGGCGCCTCCGACAGCCCTGCTCCGAAAATGCGAACGTCTGCAGATAGCTCGCAGGCAGAAAGAGCTAGCCTGGAAAGCTGTTGCTCAGCCTCATCTGCCCATGGCACTGCTCGCACAGAGGCACAGAAACTGGGGCTGCTTGCTTGTCTTGTACCCTCAAACTTCAAACGTAGCTTAGGTGATCCGTGCCGGGCGCCTCCGGCAGCCCTGCTCCGAAAATGCGAATGTCTCATATAGCTCACAGGCAGAAAGAGCTAGCCTGGAAAGCTCTTGCTCAGCGTCATCTGCCCATGGCACTGCTCACACAGAGGCACAGAGACTGGGGCTGCTTGCTTGTCTTGTCCCCTCAAACTTCAAACGTATCTTAGGTGGTCTCTGCTGGGCGCCTCCGGCAGCCCTGCTCCGAAAAAGCGAACGTCTGCAGATAGCTCGCAGCCAGAAAGAGCTAGCCTGGAAAGCTGTTGCTCAGCCTCATCTGCCCATGGCACTGCTCGCACAGAGGCACAGAGACTGGGGCTGTTTGCTTGTCTTGTCCCCTCAAACTTCAAACGTAGCTTAGGTGGTCTGTGCCGGGTGCTTGCAGCAGCGCTACTCCGAAAATGCGAACATCTGCAGATAGCTCGCAGGCAGAATTTGCTAGCCTGGAAAGCTTTTGCTCAGCCTCATGTGCCCATGGCACTGCTCGCACAGAGGCACAGAGACTGGGGCTGCTTGCTTGTCTTGTCCCCTCAAACTTCAAACGTAACTTAGGTGGTCTGTGCTGGGCGCCTTTGGCAGCCCTGCTTCGAAAATGCGAACGTCTGCAGATAGCTCGCAGGCAGAAAGAGCTAGCCTGAAAAGCTGTTGCTCAGCCTCATCTGCCCATGGCACTGCTCGCACAGAGGCACAGAGACTGGGGCTGCTTGCTTGTCTTGCCCCCTCAAACTTCAAACGTATCTTAGGTGGTCCGTGCCAGGCGCCTCCGGCAGCCCTGCTCCGAAAATGCGAACGTCTGCAGATAGCTCGCAGGCAGAAAGAGCTAGTCTGGAAAGCTGTTGCTCAGCCTCATCTGCCCATGGCACTGCTTGCACAGAGGCACAGAGACTGGGGCTGCTTGATCGTCTTGCCCCCTCAGACTTCAAACGTATCTTTTGGCTGTTTGTGCCGGGTGCCTTTGGCCGCCCTGCTCCGAAAATGCAAACGTCTGCAGATAGCTCACAGCCAGAAAGAGCTAGCCTGGAAAGCTGTTGCTCAGCCTCATCTGCCCATGGCACTGCTCGCACAGAGGCACAGAGACTGGGGCTGCTTGCTTGTCTTGTCCCCTCAAACTTCAAACGTAGCTTAGGTGGTCTCTGCTGGGCGCCTCCGGCAGCCCTGCTCCGAAAATGCGAACGTCTGCAGATAGCTCGCAGCAGAAAGAGCTAGCCTGGAAAGCTGTTGCTCAGCCTCATCTGCCCATGGCACTGCTCGCACAGAGGCACAGAGACTGGGGCTGCTTGCTTGTCTTGTCCCCTCAAACTTCAAACGTAGATTAGGTGGTCTCTGCTGGGCGCCTCCGGCAGCCCTGCTCTGAAAATGCGAACGTGTGCAGATAGCTCGCAGGCAGAAAGAGCTAGCCTGGAAAGCTGTTGCTCAGCCTCATCTGCCCATGGCACTGCTCGCACAGAGGCACAGAGACTGGGGCTGCTTGCTTTTCTTGACCCCTCAAACTTCAAACGTAGCTTAGGTGGTCTGTGCTGGGCGCCTCCGGCAGCCCTGCTCCGAAAATGCGAACGTCTGCAGATAGCTCGCAGCCAGAAAGAGCTAGCCTGGAAAGCTTTTGCTCATCCTCATCTGCGAATGGCACTGCTCGCACAGAGGCACAGAGACTGGGGCTGCTTGATCGTCTTGCCCCCTCAGACTTCAAACGTATCTTTTGGCTGTTTGTGCCGGGCGCCTTTGGCCGCCCTGCTCCGAAAATGCAAACATCTGCAGATAGCTCACAGCCAGAAAGAGCTAGCCTGGAAAGCTGTTGCTCAGCCTCATCTGCCCATGGCACTGCTTGCACAGAGGCACAGAGACTGGGGCTGCTTGCTTGTCATGTCCCCTCAAACTTCAAACGTAGCTTAGGTGGTCCGTGCCTTATGCTTGTGGCAGCGCTGCTCTGAAAATGCGAACGTCTGCAGATAGCTCGCAGGCAGAAAGAGCTAGCCTGGAAAGCTGTTGCTCAGCCTCATCTGCCCATGGCACTGCTTGCACAGAGGCACAGAGACTGGGGCTGCTTGCTTGTCATGTCCCCTCAAACTTCAAACGTAGCTTAGGTGGTCTGTGCTGGGCGCCTTTGCCAGCCCTGCTCTGAAAATGTGAACGTCTGCAGATAGCTCGCAGGCAGAAAGAGCTAGCCTGGAAAGCTGTTGCTCAGCCTCATCTGCCCATGGCACTGCTCGCACAGAGGCACAGAGACTGGGGCTGCTTGCTTGTCTTGTCCCCTCAAACTTCAAACGTAGCTTAGGTGGTCCGTGCCGGGCGCTTCTGGCAGCCCTGCTCCGAAAATGCGAACGTCTGCAGATAGCTCGCAGCAGAAAGAGCTAGCCTGGAAAGCTGTTGCTCAGCCGCATCTGCCCATGGCACTGCTCGCACAGAGGCACAGAGACTGGGGCTGCTTGCTTGTCTTGCCCCCTCAAACTTCAAAGGTAGCTTAGGTGGTCCGTGCCGGGCGCTTCTGGCAGCCCTGCTCCGAAAATGCGAACGTCTGCAGATAGCTCGCAGGCAGAAAGAGCTAGCCTGGAAAGCTGTTGCTCAGCCTCATCTGCCCATGGCACTGCTCGCACAGAGGCACAGAGACTGGGGCTGCTTGCTTGTCTTGTCCCCTCAAACTTCAAACGTAGCTTAGGTGGTCCGTGCCGGGCGCCTTTGGCAGCCCTGCTCCGAAAATGCGAACGTCTGCAGGTAGCTCGCAGGCAGAAAGAGCTAGCCTGGAAAGCTGTTGCTCAGACTCATCTGCCCATGGCACTGCTCGCACAGAGGCACAGAGACTGGGGCTGCTTGCTTGTCTTGTCCCCTCAGACTTCAAACGTACCTTTTGGCTGTTTGTGCCGAGCGCCTCCGGCAGCCCTGCTCCGAAAATGCAAACGTCTGCAGATAGCTCACAGCCAGAAAGAGCTAGCCTGGAAAGATGTTGCTCAGCCTCATCTGCCCATGGCACTGCTCGCACAGAGGCACAGAGACTGGGGCTGCTTGCTTGTCTTGTCCCATCAAACTTCAAATGTAGCTTAGGTGGTCCGTGCCGGGCGCCTCCGGCAGCCCTGCTCCGAAAATGCGAACGTCTGCAGATAGCTCGCAGGCAGAAAGAGCTAGCCTGGAAAGCTGTTGCTCAGCCTCATCTGCCCATGGCACTGCTTGCACAGAGGCACAGAGACTGGGGCTGCTTGCTTGTCTTGTCCCCTCAAACTTCAAACGTAGCTTAGGTGGTCTGTGCTGGGCGCCTTTGCCAGCCCTGCTCCGAAAATGCGAACATCTGCAGATAGCTCGCAGGCAGAAAGAGCTAGCCTGGAAAGCTGTTGCTCAGCCTCATCTGCCCATGGCACTGCTCGCACAGAGGCACAGAGACTGGGACTGCTTGCTTGTCTTGTCCCCTCAAACTTCAAACGTAGCTTAGGTGGTCTGTGCTGGGCGCCTCCGGCAGCCCTGCTCCGAAAATGCGAACGTCTGCAGATAGCTCGCAGCAAGAAAGAGCTAGCCTGGAAAGCTTTTGCTCAGCCTCATCTGCGAATGGCACTGCTCGCACAGAGGCACAGAGACTGGGGCTGCTTGCTTGTCTTGTCCCCTCAAACTTCAAACGTAGCTTAGGTGGTCTCTGCTGGGCTCCTTTGGCAGCCCTGCTCCGAAAATGCAAACGTCTGCAGATAGCTCGCAGGCAGAAAGAGCTAGCCTGGAAAGCTGTTGCTCAGCCTCATCTGCCCATGGCACTGCTCGCACAGAGGCACAGAGACTGGGGCTGCTTGATCGTCTTGCCCCCTCAGACTTCAAACGTATCTTTTGGCTGTTTGTGCCGGGCGCCTTTGGCCGCCCTGCTCCGAAAATGCAAACGTCTGCAGATAGCTCACAGCCAGAAAGAGCTAGCCTGGAAAGCTGTTGCTCAGCCTCATCTGCCCATGGCACTGCTTGCACAGAGGCACAGAGACTGGGGCTGCTTGCTTGTCTTGTCCCCTCAAACTTCAAATGTAGCTTAGGTGGTCCGTGCAGGGCGCCTCCGACAGCCCTGCTCCGAAAATGCGAACGTCTGCAGATAGCTCGCAGGCAGAAAGAGCTAGCCTGGAAAGCTGTTGCTCAGCCTCATCTGCCCATGGCACTGCTCGCACAGAGGCACAGAAACTGGGGCTGCTTGCTTGTCTTGTACCCTCAAACTTCAAACGTAGCTTAGGTGATCCGTGCCGGGCGCCTCCGGCAGCCCTGCTCCGAAAATGCGAATGTCTCATATAGCTCACAGGCAGAAAGAGCTAGCCTGGAAAGCTCTTGCTCAGCGTCATCTGCCCATGGCACTGCTCACACAGAGGCACAGAGACTGGGGCTGCTTGCTTGTCTTGTCCCCTCAAACTTCAAACGTATCTTAGGTGGTCTCTGCTGGGCGCCTCCGGCAGCCCTGCTCCGAAAAAGCGAACGTCTGCAGATAGCTCGCAGCCAGAAAGAGCTAGCCTGGAAAGCTGTTGCTCAGCCTCATCTGCCCATGGCACTGCTCGCACAGAGGCACAGAGACTGGGGCTGTTTGCTTGTCTTGTCCCCTCAAACTTCAAACGTAGCTTAGGTGGTCTGTGCCGGGTGCTTGCAGCAGCGCTACTCCGAAAATGCGAACATCTGCAGATAGCTCGCAGGCAGAATTTGCTAGCCTGGAAAGCTTTTGCTCAGCCTCATGTGCCCATGGCACTGCTCGCACAGAGGCACAGAGACTGGGGCTGCTTGCTTGTCTTGTCCCCTCAAACTTCAAACGTAACTTAGGTGGTCTGTGCTGGGCGCCTTTGGCAGCCCTGCTTCGAAAATGCGAACGTCTGCAGATAGCTCGCAGGCAGAAAGAGCTAGCCTGAAAAGCTGTTGCTCAGCCTCATCTGCCCATGGCACTGCTCGCACAGAGGCACAGAGACTGGGGCTGCTTGCTTGTCTTGCCCCCTCAAACTTCAAACGTATCTTAGGTGGTCCGTGCCAGGCGCCTCCGGCAGCCCTGCTCCGAAAATGCGAACGTCTGCAGATAGCTCGCAGGCAGAAAGAGCTAGTCTGGAAAGCTGTTGCTCAGCCTCATCTGCCCATGGCACTGCTTGCACAGAGGCACAGAGACTGGGGCTGCTTGATCGTCTTGCCCCCTCAGACTTCAAACGTATCTTTTGGCTGTTTGTGCCGGGTGCCTTTGGCCGCCCTGCTCCGAAAATGCAAACGTCTGCAGATAGCTCACAGCCAGAAAGAGCTAGCCTGGAAAGCTGTTGCTCAGCCTCATCTGCCCATGGCACTGCTCGCACAGAGGCACAGAGACTGGGGCTGCTTGCTTGTCTTGTCCCCTCAAACTTCAAACGTAGCTTAGGTGGTCTCTGCTGGGCGCCTCCGGCAGCCCTGCTCCGAAAATGCGAACGTCTGCAGATAGCTCGCAGCAGAAAGAGCTAGCCTGGAAAGCTGTTGCTCAGCCTCATCTGCCCATGGCACTGCTCGCACAGAGGCACAGAGACTGGGGCTGCTTGCTTGTCTTGTCCCCTCAAACTTCAAACGTAGCTTAGGTGGTCCGTGCCGGGCGCCTCCGGCAGCCCTGCTCTGAAAATGCGAACGTGTGCAGATAGCTCGCAGGCAGAAAGAGCTAGCCTGGAAAGCTGTTGCTCAGCCTCATCTGCCCATGGCACTGCTCGCACAGAGGCACAGAGACTGGGGCTGCTTGCTTTTCTTGACCCCTCAAACTTCATACGTAGCTTAGGTGGTCTGTGCTGGGCGCCTCCGGCAGCCCTGCTCCGAAAATGCGAACGTCTGCAGATAGCTCGCAGCCAGAAAGAGCTAGCCTGGAAAGCTTTTGCTCATCCTCATCTGCGAATGGCACTGCTCGCACAGAGGCACAGAGACTGGGGCTGCTTGATCGTCTTGCCCCCTAAGACTTCAAACGTATCTTTTGGCTGTTTGTGCCAGGCGCCTTTGGCCGCCCTGCTCCGAAAATGCAAACATCTGCAGATAGCTCACAGCCAGAAAGAGCTAGCCTGGAAAGCTGTTGCTCAGCCTCATCTGCCCATGGCACTGCTTGCACAGAGGCACAGAGACTGGGGCTGCTTGCTTGTCATGTCCCCTCAAACTTCAAACGTAGCTTAGGTGGTCCGTGCCTTATGCTTGTGGCAGCACTGCTCTGAAAATGCGAACGTCTGCAGATAGCTCGCAGGCAGAAAGAGCTAGCCTGGAAAGCTGTTGCTCAGCCTCATCTGCCCATGGCACTGCTTGCACAGAGGCACAGAGACTGGGGCTGCTTGCTTGTCATGTCCCCTCAAACTTCAAACGTAGCTTAGGTGGTCTGTGCTGGGCGCCTTTGCCAGCCCTGCTCTGAAAATGTGAACGTCTGCAGATAGCTCGCAGGCAGAAAGAGCTAGCCTGGAAAGCTGTTGCTCAGCCTCATCTGCCCATGGCACTGCTCGCACAGAGGCACAGAGACTGGGGCTGCTTGCTTGTCTTGTCCCCTCAAACTTCAAACGTAGCTTAGGTGGTCCGTGCCGGGCGCTTCTGGCAGCCCTGCTCCGAAAATGCGAACGTCTGCAGATAGCTCGCAGCAGAAAGAGCTAGCCTGGAAAGCTGTTGCTCAGCCTCATCTGCCCATGGCACTGCTCGCACAGAGGCACAGAGACTGGGGCTGCTTGCTTGTCTTGCCCCCTCAAACTTCAAAGGTAGCTTAGGTGGTCCGTGCCGGGCGCTTCTGGCAGCCCTGCTCCGAAAATGCGAACGTCTGCAGATAGCTCGCAGGCAGAAAGAGCTAGCCTGGAAAGCTGTTGCTCAGCCTCATCTGCCCATGGCACTGCTCGCACAGAGGCACAGAGACTGGGGCTGCTTGCTTGTCTTGTCCCCTCAAACTTCAAACGTAGCTTAGGTGGTCCGTGCCGGGCGCCTTTGGCAGCCCTGCTCCGAAAATGCGAACGTCTGCAGGTAGCTCGCAGGCAGAAAGAGCTAGCCTGGAAAGCTGTTGCTCAGACTCATCTGCCCATGGCACTGCTCGCACAGAGGCACAGAGACTGGGGCTGCTTGATTGTCTTGCCCCCTCAGACTTCAAACGTACCTTTTGGCTGTTTGTGCCGAGCGCCTCCGGCAGCCCTGCTCCGAAAATGCAAACGTCTGCAGATAGCTCACAGCCAGAAAGAGCTAGCCTGGAAAGATGTTGCTCAGCCTCATCTGCCCATGGCACTGCTCGCACAGAGGCACAGAGACTGGGGCTGCTTGCTTGTCTTGTCCCATCAAACTTCAAATGTAGCTTAGGTGGTCCGTGCCGGGCGCCTCCGGCAGCCCTGCTCCGAAAATGCGAACGTCTGCAGATAGCTCGCAGGCAGAAAGAGCTAGCCTGGAAAGCTGTTGCTCAGCCTCATCTGCCCATGGCACTGCTCGCACAGAGGCACAGAGGCTGGGGCTGCTTGCTTGTCTTGTCCCCTCAAACTTCAAACGTAACTTAGGTGGTCCGTGCCGGGCGCCTCCGGCAGCCCTGCTCCGAAAATGCGAACGTCTGCAGATAGCTCGCAGGCAGAAAAAGCTAGCCTGGAAAGCTGTTGCTCAGCCTCATCTGCCCATGGCACTGCTCGCACAGAGGCACAGAGACTGGGGCTGCTTGCTTGTCTTGTCCCCTCAAACTTCAAACGTAGCTTAGGTGGTCTGTGCCGGGCGCCTTGGGCAGCCCTGTTCCAAAAATGCGAACATATGCAGATAGCTCGCAGGCAGAAAGAGCTAGCCTGGAAAGCTGTTGCTCAGCCTCATCTGCCCATGGCACTGCTCGCACAGAGGCACAGAGACTGGGGCTGCTTGCTTGTCTTGCCCCCTCAAACTTCAAACGTAGCTTAGGTGGTCTCTGCTGGGCGCCTTTGCCAGCCCTGCTCCGAAAATGCGAACATCTGCAGATAGCTCGCAGGCAGAAAGAGCTAGCCTGGAAAGCTGTTGCTCAGCCTCATCTGCCCATGGCACTGCTCGCACAGATGCACAGAGACTGGGACTGCTTGCTTGTCTTGTCCCCTCAAACTTCAAATGTAGCTTAGGTGGTCTGTGCCGGGCGCCTCCGGCAGCCCTGCTCCGAAAATGCGAACGTCTGCAGATAGCTCGCAGGCAGAAAGAGCTAGCCTGGAAAGCTGTTGCTCAGCCTCATCTGCCCATGGCACTGCTCGCACAGAGGCACAGAGACTGGGGCTGCTTGCTTGTCTTGTCCCCTCAAACTTCAAACGTAGCTTAGGTGGTCTGTGCTGGGCGCCTCCGGCAGCCCTGCTCTGAAAATGCGAACTTATGCAGATAGCTCGCAGGCAGAAAGAGCTAGCCTGGAAAGCTGTTGCTCAGCCTCATCTGCCCATGGCACTGCTTGCACAGAGGCACAGAGACTGGGGCTGCTTGCTTGTCTTGTCCCCTCAAACTTCAAACGTAGCTTAGGTGGTCTGTGCTGGGCGCCTTTGGCAGCCCTGCTCCGAAAATGCGAACATCTGCAGATAGCTCGCAGGCAGAAAGAGCTAGCCTGGAAAGCTGTTGCTCAGCCTCATCTGCCCATGGCACTGCTCGCACAGAGGCACAGAGACTGGGACTGCTTGCTTGTCTTGTCCCCTCAAACTTCAAACGTAGCTTAGGTGGTCTGTGCTGGGCGCCTCCGGCAGCCCTGCTCCGAAAATGCGAACGTCTGCAGATAGCTCGCAGCAAGAAAGAGCTAGCCTGGAAAGCTGTTGCTCAGCCTCATCTGCCCATGGCACTGCTCGCACAGAGGCACAGAGACTGGGGCTGCTTGATCGTCTTGCCCCCTCAGACTTCAAACGTATCTTTTGGCTGTTTGTGCCGGGCGCCTTTGGCCGCCCTGCTCCGAAAATGCAAACGTCTGCAGATAGCTCACAGCCAGAAAGAGCTAGCCTGGAAAGCTGTTGCTCAGCCTCATCTGCCCATGGCACTGCTTGCACAGAGGCACAGAGACTGGGGCTGCTTGCTTGTCATGTCCCCTCAAACTTCAAACGTAGCTTAGGTGGTCCGTGCCGGATGCTTGTGGCAGCGCTGCTCTGAAAATGCGAACGTCTGCAGATAGCTCGCAGGCAGAAAGAGCTAGCCTGGAAAGCTGTTGCTCAGCCTCATCTGCCCATGGCACTGCTCGCACAGAGGCACAGAGACTGGGGCTGCTTGCTTGTCTTGTCCCCTCAAACTTCAAACGTACTTTAGGTGGTCTGTGCTGGGCTCCTTTGGCAGTCCTGCTCCGAAAATGCGAACGTCTGCAGATAGCTCGCAGGCAGAAAGAGCTAGCCTGAAAAGCTGTTGCTCAGCCTCATCTGCCCATGGCACTGCTCGCACAGAGGCACAGAGACTGGGGCTGCTTGATCGTCTTGCCCCCTCAGACTTCAAACGTATCTTTTGGCTCTTTGTGCCGGGCGCCTTTGGCAGCCCTGCTCCGAAAATGCAAACGTCTGCAGATAGCTCACAGCCAGAAAAAGCTAGCCTGGAAAGCTGTTGCTCAGCCTCATCTGCCCATGGCACTGCTCGCACAGAGGCACAGAGACTGGGGCTGCTTGCTTGTCTTGTCCCCTCAAACTTCAAATGTAGCTTAGGTGGTCCGTGCCGGGCGCCTCCGACAGCCCTGCTCCGAAAATGCGAACGTCTGCAGATAGCTCGCAGCCAGAAAGAGCTAGCCTGGAAAGCTGTTGCTCAGCCTCATCTGCCCATGGCACTGCTCGCACAGAGGCACAGAAACTGGGGCTGCTTGCTTGTCTTGTACCCTCAAACTTCAAACGTAGATTAGGTGATCCGTGTCGGGCGCCTCCGGCAGCCCTGCTCCGAAAATGCGAATGTCTCATATAGCTCACAGGCAGAAAGAGCTAGCCTGGAAAGCTCTTGCTCAGCGTCATCTGCCCATGGCACTGCTCACACAGAGGCACAGAGACTGGGGCTGCTTGCTTGTCTTGTCCCCTCAAACTTCAAACGTAGATTAGGTGGTCTCTGCTGGGCGCCTCCGGCAGCCCTGCTCCGAAAATGCGAACGTCTGCAGATAGCTCGCAGCCAGAAAGAGCTAGCCTGGAAAGCTGTTGCTCAGCCTCATCTGCCCATGGCACTGCTTGCACAGAGGCACAGAGACTGGGGCTGTTTGCTTGTCTTGTCCCCTCAAACTTCAAACGTAGCTTAGGTGGTCTGTGCCGGGTGCTTGCAGCAGCGCTACTCCGAAAATGCGAACATCTGCAGATAGCTCGCAGGCAGAATTTGCTAGCCTGGAAAGCTTTTGCTCAGCCTCATGTGCCCATGGCACTGCTCGCACAGAGGCACAGAGACTGGGGCTGCTTGCTTGTCTTGTCCCCTCAAAATTCAAACGTAACTTAGGTGGTCTGTGCTGGGCGCCTTTGGCAGCCCTGCTCCGAAAATGCGAACGTCTGCAGATAGCTCGCAGGCAGAAAGAGCTAGCCTGAAAAGCTGTTGCTCAGCCTCATCTGCCCATGGCACTGCTCGCACAGAGGCACAGAGACTGGGGCTGCTTGCTTGTCTTGCCCCCTCAAACTTCAAACGTAGCTTAGGTGGTCCGTGCCAGGCGCCTCCGGCAGCCCTGCTCCGAAAATGCGAACGTCTGCAGATAGATCGCAGGCAGAAAGAGCTAGCCTGGAAAGCTGTTGCTCAGCCTCATCTGCCCATGGCACTGCTTGCACAGAGGCACAGAGACTGGGGCTGCTTGATCGTCTTGCCCCCTCAGACTTCAAACGTATCTTTTGGCTGTTTGTGCCGGGTGCCTTTGGCCGCCCTGCTCCGAAAATGCAAACGTCTGCAGATAGCTCGCAGCCAGAAAGAGCTAGCCTGGAAAGCTGTTGCTCAGCCTCATCTGCCCATGGCACTGCTCGCACAGAGGCACAGAGACTGGGGCTGCTTGCTTGTCTTGTCCCCTCAAACTTCAAACGTAGCTTAGGTGGACTCTGCTGGGCGCCTCCGGCAGCCCTGCTCCGAAAATGCGAACGTCTGCAGATAGCTCGCAGCAGAAAGAGCTAGCCTGGAAAGCTGTTGCTCAGCCTCATCTGCCCATGGCACTGCTCGCACAGAGGCACAGAGACTGGGGCTGCTTGCTTGTCTTGTCCCCTCAAACTTCAAACGTAGATTAGGTGGTCTCTGCTGGGCGCCTCCGGCAGCCCTGCTCTGAAAATGCGAACGTCTGCAGATAGCTCGCAGGCAGAAAGAGCTAGCCTGGAAAGCTGTTGCTCAGCCTCATCTGCCCATGGCACTGCTCGCACAGAGGCACAGAGACTGGGGCTGCTTGCTTTTCTTGACCCCTCAAACTTCAAACGTAGCTTAGGTAGTCTGTGCCGGGTGCTTGCAGCAGCGCTACTCCGAAAATGCGAACGTTTGCAGATAGCTCGCAGCCAGAAAGAGCTAGCCTGGAAAGCTTTTGCTCAGCCTCATCTGCGAATGGCACTGCTCGCACAGAGGCACAGAGACTGGGGCTGCTTGCTTGTCTTGTCCCCTCAAACTTCAAACGTAGCTTAGGTGGTCCGTGACAGATGCTTGTGGTAGCGCTGCTCCGAAAATGCGAACGTCTGCAGATAGCTCGCAGGCAGAAAGAGCTAGCCTGGAAAGCTGTTGCTCAGCCTCATCTGCCCATGGCACTGCTCGCACAGAGGCACAGAGACTGGGGCTGCTTGATCGTCTTGCCCCCTCAGACTTCAAACGTATCTTTTGGCTGTTTGTGCCGGGCGCCTTTGGCCGCCCTGCTCCGAAAATGCAAACATCTGTAGATAGCTCACAGCCAGAAAGAGCTAGCCTGGAAAGCTGTTGCTCAGCCTCATCTGCCCATGGCACTGCTTGCACAGAGGCACAGAGACTGGGGCTGCTTGCTTGTCATGTCCCCTCAAACTTCAAACGTAGCTTAGGTGGTCCGTGCCTTATGCTTGTGGCAGCGCTGCTCTGAAAATGCGAACGTCTGCAGATAGCTCGCAGCCAGAAAGAGCTAGCCTGGAAAGCTGTTGCTCAGCCTCATCTGCCCATGGCACTGCTCGCACAGAGGCACAGAGACTGGGGCTGCTTGCTTGTCTTGTCCCCTCAAACTTCAAATGTAGCTTAGGTGGTCCGTGCCGGGCGCCTCCTGCAGCCCTGCTCCGAAAATGCGAACGTCTGCAGATAGCTCGCAGCCAGAAAGAGCTAGCCTGGAAAGCTGTTGCTCAGCCTCATCTGCCCATGGCACTGCTCGCACAGAGGCACAGATACTGGGGCTGCTTGCTTGTCTTGTACCCTCAAACTTCAAACATAGCTTAGGTGATCCGTGCCGGGCGCCTCCGGCAGCCCTGCTCCGAAAATGCGAATGTCTCATATAGCTCACAGGCAGAAAGAGCTAGCCTGGAAAGCTCTTGCTCAGCGTCATCTGCCCATGGCACTGCTCATACAGAGGCACAGAGACTGGGGCTGCTTGCTTGTCTTGTCCCCTCAAACTTCAAACGTAGATTAGGTGGTCTCTGCTGGGCCCTTCTGGCAGCCCTGCTCCGAAAATGCGAACGTCTGCAGATAGCTCGCAGGCAGAAAGAGCTAGCCTGGAAAGCTGTTGCTCAGCCTCATCTGCACATGGCACTGCTCGCACAGAGGCACAGAGACTGGGGCTGCTTGCTTGTCTTGTCCCCTCAAACTTCAAATGTAGCTTAGGTGGTCCGTGCCGGGCGCCTCCTGCAGCCCTGCTCCGAAAATGCGAACGTCTGCAGATAGCTCGCAGCCAGAAAGAGCTAGCCTGGAAAGCTGTTGCTCAGCCTCATCTGCCCATGGCACTGCTCGCACAGAGGCACAGAGACTGGGGCTGCTTGCTTGTCTTGTACCCTCAAACTTCAAACATAGCTTAGGTGGTCCGTGCCGGGCGCCTCCGGCAGCCCTGCTCCGAAAATGCGAATGTCTCATATAGCTCGCAGGCAGAAAGAGCTAGCCTGGAAAGCTGTTGCTCAGCGTCATCTGCCCATGGCACTGCTCATACAGAGGCACAGAGACTGGGGCTGCTTGCTTGTCTTGTCCCCTCAAACTTCAAACGTAGCTTAGGTGGTGCGTGCCGGGCGCTTCTGGCAACCCTGCTCCGAAAATGCGAACGTCTGCAGATAGCTCGCAGGCAGAAAGAGCTAGCCTGGAAAGCTGTTGCTCAGCCTCATCTGCCCATGGCACTGCTCGCACAGAGGCACAGAGACTGGGGCTGCTTGCTTGTCTTGCCCCCTCAAACTTCAAACGTAGCTTAGGTGGTCCGTGCCGGGCGTTTCTGGCAGCCCTGCTCCGAAAATGAGAACGTCTGCAGATAGCTCGCAGGCAGAAAGAGCTAGCCTGGAAAGCTGTTGCTCAGCCTCATCTGCCCATGGCACTGCTCGCACAGAGGCACAGAGACTGGGGCTGCTTGCTTGTCTTGTCCCCTCAAACTTCAAACGTAGCTTAGGTGGTCCATCTCGGGCGCTTCTGGCAGCCCTGCTCCGAAAATGCGAACGTCTGCAGATAGCTCGCAGGCAGAAAGAGCTAGCCTGGAAAGCTGTTGCTCAGCCTCATCTGCCCATGGCACTGCTCGCACAGAGGCACAGAGACTGGGGCTGCTTGTTGTCTTGTCCCCTCAAACTTCAAATGTAGCTTAGGTGGTCCGTGCCAGGCGCCTCCGGCAGCCCTGCTCCGAAAATGCGAACGTCTGCAGATAGCTCGCAGGCAGAAAGAGCTAGTCTGGAAAGCTGTTGCTCAGCCTCATCTGCCCATGGCACTGCTTGCACAGAGGCACAGAGACTGGGGCTGCTTGATCGTCTTGCCCCCTCAGACTTCAAACGTAGCTTTTGGCTGTTTGTGCCGGGTGCCTTTGGCCGCCCTGCTCCGAAAATGCAAACGTCTGCAGATAGCTCACAGCCAGAAAGAGCTAGCCTGGAAAGCTGTTGCTCAGCCTCATCTGCCCATGGCACTGCTCGCACAGAGGCACAGAGACTGGGGCTGCTTGCTTGTCTTGTCCCCTCAAACTTCAAACGTAGCTTAGGTGGTCTCTGCTGGGCGCCTCCGGCAGCCCTGCTCCGAAAATGCGAACGTCTGCAGATAGCTCGCAGCAGAAAGAGCTAGCCTGGAAAGCTGTTGCTCAGCCTCATCTGCCCATGGCACTGCTCGCACAGAGGCACAGAGACTGGGGCTGCTTGCTTGTCTTGTCCCCTCAAACTTCAAACGTAGATTAGGTGGTCTCTGCTGGGCGCCTCCGGCAGCCCTGCTCTGAAAATGCGAACGTCTGCAGATAGCTCGCAGGCAGAAAGAGCTAGCCTGGAAAGCTGTTGCTCAGCCTCATCTGCCCATGGCACTGCTCGCACAGAGGCACAGAGACTGGGGCTGCTTGCTTTTCTTGACCCCTCAAACTTCAAACGTAGCTTAGGTGGTCTGTGCTGGGGGCCTCCGGCAGCCCTGGTCCGAAAATGCGAACGTCTGCAGATAGCTCGCAGCCAGAAAGAGCTAGCCTGGAAAGCTTTTGCTCAGCCTCATCTGCGAATGGCACTGCTCGCACAGAGGCACAGAGACTGGGGCTGCTTGCTTGTCTTGTCCCCTCAAACTTCAAACGTAGCTTAGGTGGTCCGTGCCAGATGCTTGTGGCAGCGCTGCTCCGAAAATGCGAACGTCTGCAGATAGCTTGCAGGCAGAAAGAGCTAGCCTGGAAAGCTGTTGCTCAGCCTCATCTGCCCATGGCACTGCTCGCACAGAGGCACAGAGACTGGGGCTGCTTGATCGTCTTGCCCCCTCAGACTTCAAACGTATCTTTTGGCTGTTTGTGCCGGGCGCCTTTGGCCGCCCTGCTCCGAAAATGCAAACATCTGCAGATAGCTCACAGCCAGAAAGAGCTAGCCTGGAAAGATGTTGCTCAGCCTCATCTGCCCATGGCACTGCTTGCACAGAGGCACAGAGACTGGGGCTGCTTGCTTGTCATGTCCCCTCAAACTTCAAACGTAGCTTAGGTGGTCCGTGCCTTATGCTTGTGGCAGCGCTGCTCTGAAAATGCGAACGTCTGCAGATAGCTCGCAGGCAGAAAGAGCTAGCCTGGAAAGCTGTTGCTCAGCCTCATCTGCCCATGGCACTGCTCGCACAGAGGCACAGAGACTGGGGCTGCTTGCTTGTCTTGTCCCCTCAAACTTCAAATGTAGCTTAGGTGGTCCGTGCCGGGCGCCTCCTGCAGCCCTGCTCCGAAAATGCGAACGTCTGCAGATAGCTCGCAGCCAGAAAGAGCTAGCCTGGAAAGCTCTTGCTCAGCCTCATCTGCCCATGGCACTGCTCGCACAGAGGCACAGATACTGGGGCTGCTTGCTTGTCTTGTACCCTCAAACTTCAAACATAGCTTAGGTGATCCGTGCCGGGCGCCTCCGGCAGCCCTGCTCCGAAAATGCGAATGTCTCATATAGCTCACAGGCAGAAAGAGCTAGCCTGGAAAGCTCTTGCTCAGCGTCATCTGCCCATGGCACTGCTCATACAGAGGCACAGAGACTGGGGCTGCTTGCTTGTCTTGTCCCCTCAAACTTCAAACGTAGATTAGGTGGTCTCTGCTGGGCCCTTCTGGCAGCCCTGCTCCGAAAATGCGAACGTCTGCAGATAGCTCGCAGGCAGAAAGAGCTAGCCTGGAAAGCTGTTGCTCAGCCTCATCTGCACATGGCACTGCTCGCACAGAGGCACAGAGACTGGGGCTGCTTGCTTGTCTTGTCCCCTCAAACTTCAAATGTAGCTTAGGTGGTCCGTGCCGGGCGCCTCCTGCAGCCCTGCTCCGAAAATGCGAACGTCTGCAGATAGCTCGCAGCCAGAAAGAGCTAGCCTGGAAAGCTGTTGCTCAGCCTCATCTGCCCATGGCACTGCTCGCACAGAGGCACAGAGACTGGGGCTGCTTGCTTGTCTTGTACCCTCAAACTTCAAACATAGCTTAGGTGATCCGTGCCGGGCGCCTCCGGCAGCCCTGCTCCGAAAATGCGAATGTCTGCAGATAGCTCGCAGGCAGAAAGAGCTAGCCTGGAAAGCTGTTGCTCAGCGTCATCTGCCCATGGCACTGCTCATACAGAGGCACAGAGACTGGGGCTGCTTGCTTGTCTTGTCCCCTCAAACTTCAAACGTAGCTTAGGTGGTGCGTGCCGGGCGCTTCTGGCAGCCCTGCTCCGAAAATGCGAACGTCTGCAGATAGCTCGCAGGCAGAAAGAGCTAGCCTGGAAAGCTGTTGCTCAGCCTCATCTGCCCATGGCACTGCTCGCACAGAGGCACAGAGACTGGGGCTGCTTGCTTGTCTTGCCCCCTCAAACTTCAAACGTAGCTTAGGTGGTCCGTGCCGGGCGCTTCTGGCAGCCCTGCTCCGAAAATGCGAACGTCTGCAGATAGCTCGCAGGCAGAAAGAGCTAGCCTGGAAAGCTGTTGCTCAGCCTCATCTGCCCATGGCACTGCTCGCACAGAGGCACAGAGACTGGGGCTGCTTGCTTGTCTTGTCCCCTCAAACTTCAAACGTAGCTTAGGTGGTCCATCTCGGGCGCTTCTGGCAGCCCTACTCCGAAAATGCGAACGTCTGCAGATAGCTCGCAGGCAGAAAGAGCTAGCCTGGAAAGCTGTTGCTCAGCCTCATCTGCCCATGGCACTGCTCGCACAGAGGCACAGAGACTGGGGCTGCTTGCTTGTCTTGTCCCCTCAAACTTCAAACGTAGCTTAGGTGGTCCGTGCCGGGCGCCTTTGGCAGCCCTGCTCCGAAAATGCGAACGTCTGCAGGTAGCTCGCAGGCAGAAAGAGCTAGCCTGGAAAGCTGTTGCTCAGACTCATCTGCCCATGGCACTGCTCGCACAGAGGCACAGAGACTGGGGCTGCTTGATTGTCTTGCCCCCTCAAACTTCAAACGTACCTTTTGGCTGTTTGTGCCGGGCGCCTTTGGCAGCCCTGCTCCGAAAATGCAAACGTCTGCAGATAGCTCACAGCCAGAAAGAGCTAGCGTGGAAAGCTGTTGCTAAGCCTCATCTGCCCATGGCACTGCTCGCACAGAGGCACAGAGACTGGGGCTGCTTGCTTGTCTTGTCCCCTCAAACTTCAAATGTAGCTTAGGTGGTCCGTGCCGGGCGCCTCCGGCAGCCCTGCTCCGAAAATGCGAACGTCTGCAGATAGCTCGCAGGCAGAAAGAGCTAGCCTGGAAAGCTGTTGCTCAGCCTCATCTGCCCATGGCACTGCTCGCACAGAGGCACAGAGACTGGGGCTGCTTGCTTGTCTTGCACCCTGAAACTTCAAACGTAGCTTAGGTGGTCCGTGCCGGGCGCCTCCGGCAGCCCTACACAGGAAATGCGAACGTGTGCAGATAGCTCGCAGGCAGAAAGAGCTAGTCTGGAAAGCTGTTGCTCAGCCTCATCTGCCCATGGCACTGCTCGCACAGAGGCACAGAGACTGGGGCTGCTTGCTTGTCTTGTCCCCTCAAACTTCAAATGTAGCTTAGGTGGTCTGTGCCGGGCGCCTCCGGCAGCCCTGCTCTGAAAATGTGAACGTCTGCAGATAGCTCGCAGGCAGAAAGAGCTAGCCTGGAAAGCTGTTGCTCAGCCTCATCTGCCCATGGCACTGCTTGCACAGAGGCACAGAGACTGGGGCTGCTTGCTTGTCTTGTCCCCTCAAACTTCAAACGTAGCTTAGGTGGTCTGTGCTGGGCTCCTTTGGCAGTCCTGCTCCGAAAATGCGAACGTCTGCAGATAGCTCGCAGCCAGAAAGAGCTAGCCTGGAAAGCTGTTGCTCAGCCTCATCTGCCCATGGCACTGCTCGCACAGAGGCACAGAGACTGGGGCTGCTTGCTTGTCTTGTCCCCTCAAACTTCAAACGTAGCTTAGGTGGTCTGCGCCGGGCGCCTTTGGCAGCCCTGTTCCAAAAATGCGAACGTCTGCAGATAGCTCGCAGGCAGAAAGAGCTAGCCTGGAAAGCTCTTGCTCAGCGTAATCTGCCCATGGCACTGCTCGCACAGAGGCACAGAGACGGGGCTGCTTGCTTGTCTTGTCCCCTCAAACTTCAAACGTAGATTAGGTGGTCTCTGCTGGGCGCCTCCGGCAGCCCTGCTCAGAAAATGCGAACGTCTGCAGATAGCTCGCAGGCAGAAAGAGCTAGCCTGGAAAGCTGTTGCTCAGCCTCATCTGCCCATGGCACTGCTCGCACAGAGGCACAGAGACTGGGGCTGCTTGCTTGTCTTGCACCCTGAAACTTCAAACGTAGCTTAGGTGGTCCGTGCCGGGCGCCTCCGGCAGCCCTACACAGGAAATGCGAACGTGTGCAGATAGCTCGCAGGCAGAAAGAGCTAGCCTGGAAAGCTGTTGCTCAGCCTCATCTGCCCATGGCACTGCTCGCACAGAGGCACAGAGACTGGGGCTGCTTGCTTGTCTTGTCCCCTCAAACTTCAAACGTAGATTAGGTGGTCTCTGCTGGGCGCCTCCGGCAGCCCTGCTCAGAAAATGCGAACGTCTGCAGATAGCTCGCAGGCAGAAAGAGCTAGCCTGGAAAGCTGTTGCTCAGCCTCATCTGCCCATGGCACTGCTCGCACAGAGGCACAGAGACTGGGGCTGCTTGCTTGTCTTGCACCCTGAAACTTCAAACGTAGCTTAGGTGGTCCGTGCCGGGCGCCTCCGGCAGCCCTACACAGGAAATGCGAACGTGTGCAGATAGCTCGCAGGCAGAAAGAGCTAGCCTGGAAAGCTGTTGCTCAGCTTCATCTGCCCATGGCACTGCTCGCACAGAGGCACAGAGACTGGGGCTGCTTGCTTGTCTTGTCCCCTCAAACTTCAAATGTAGCTTAGGTGGTCTGTGCCGGGCGCCTCCGGCAGCCCTGCTCTGAAAATGTGAACGTCTGCAGATAGCTCGCAGGCAGAAAGAGCTAGCCTGGAAAGCTGTTGCTCAGCCTCATCTGCCCATGGCACTGCTTGCACAGAGGCACAGAGACTGGGGCTGCTTGCTTGTCTTGTCCCCTCAGACTTCAAACGTAGCTTAGGTGGTCTGTGCTGGGCTCCTTTGGCAGTCCTGCTCCGAAAATGCGAACGTCTGCAGATAGCTCGCAGCCAGAAAGAGCTAGCCTGGAAAGCTGTTGCTCAGCCTCATCTGCCCATGGCACTGCTCGCACAGAGGCACAGAGACTGGGGCTGCTTGCTTGTCTTGTCCCCTCAAACTTCAAACGTAGCTTAGGTGGTCTCTGATGGGCGCCTTTGGCAGCCCTGCTCCGAAAATGCGAACGTCTGCAGATAGCTCGCAGGCAGAAAGAGCTAGCCTGGAAAGCTGTTGCTCAGCCTCATCTGCCCATGGCACTGCTCGCACAGAGGCACAGAGACTGGGGCTGCTTGCTTGTCTTGTCCCCTCAAACTTCAAACGTATCTTATGTGGTCTCTGCTGGGCGCCTTTGGCAGCCCTGCTCCGAAAATGCGAACGTCTGCAGATAGCTCGCAGGCAGAAAAAGCTAGCCTGGAAAGCTGTTGCTCAGCCTCATCTGCGAATGGCACTGCTCGCACAGAGGCACAGAGACTGGGGCTGCTTGCTTGTCTTGTCCCCTCAAACTTCAAACGTAGCTTAGGTGGTCTGTGCCGGGCGCCTTTGGCAGCCCTGTTCCAAAAATGCGAACGTCTGCAGATAGCTCGCAGGCAGAAAGAGCTAGCCTGGAAAGCTCTTGCTCAGCGTAATCTGCCCATGGCACTGCTCGCACAGAGGCACAGAGACTGGGGCTGCTTGCTTGTCTTGTCCCCCCAAACTTCAAACGTAGATTAGGTGGTCTCTGCTGGGCGCCTCCGGCAGCCCTGCTCCGAAAATGCGAACGTCGGCAGATAGCTCGCAGGCAGAAAAAGCTAGCCTGGAAAGCTGTTGCTCAGCCTCATCTGCCCATGGCACTGCTCGCACAGAGGCACAGAGACTGGGGCTGCTTGCTTGTCTTGTCCCCTCAAACTTCAAACGTAGCTTAGGTGGTCCGTGCCGGGTGCTTGCGGCAGCCCTGCTCCAAAAATGCGAACATATGCAGATAGCTCGCAGGCAGAATTTGCTAGCCTGGAAAGCTTTTGCTCAGCCTCATCTGCCCATGGCACTGCTCGCACAGAGGCACAGAGACTGGGGCTGCTTGCTTGTCTTGTCCCCTCAAACTTCAAACGTAGCTTAGGTGGTCTGTGCTGGGCGTCTTTGGCAGCCCTGCTCCGAAAATGCGAACGTCTGCAGATAGCTCGCAGGCAGAAAGAGCTAGCCTGGAAAGCTGTTGCTCAGCCTCATCTGCCCATGGCACTGCTCGCACAGAGGCACAGAGACTGGGGCTGCTTGCTTGTCTTGCACCCTGAAACTTCAAACGTAGCTTAGGTGGTCCGTGCCGGGCGCCTCCGGCAGCCCTGCTCCGAAAATGCGAACGTCTGCAGATAGCTCGCAGGCAGAAAGAGCTAGCCTGGAAAGCTGTTGCTCAGCCTCATCTGCCCATGGCACTGCTTGCACAGAGGCACAGAGACTGGGGCTGCTTGCTTGTCTTGTCCCCTCAAACTTCAAATGTAGCTTAGGTGGTCTGTGCCGGGCGCCTCCGGCAGCCCTGCTCTGAAAATGTGAACGTCTGCAGATAGCTCGCAGGCAGAAAGAGCTAGCCTGGAAAGCTGTTGCTCAGCCTCATCTGCCCATGGCACTGCTTGCACAGAGGCACAGAGACTGGGGCTGCTTGCTTGTCTTGTCCCCTCAAACTTCAAACGTAGCTTAGGTGGTCTGTGCTGGGCTCCTTTGGCAGTCCTGCTCCGAAAATGCGAACGTCTGCAGATAGCTCGCAGCCAGAAAGAGCTAGCCTGGAAAGCTGTTGCTCAGCCTCATCTGCCCATGGCACTGCTCGCACAGAGGCACAGAGACTGGGGCTGCTTGCTTGTCTTGCCCCCTCAGACTTCAAACGTAGCTTAGGTGGTCCGTGCCGGGCGCCTCCGGCAGCCCTGCTCCGAAAATGCGAACGTCTGCAGATAGCTCGCAGCAGAAAGAGCTAGCCTGGAAAGCTGTTGCTCAGCCTCATCTGCCCATGGCACTGCTCGCACAGAGGCACAGAGACTGGGGCTGCTTGCTTGTCTTGTCCCCTCAAACTTCAAACGTAGCTTAGGTGGTCTGTGCCGGGCGCCTCCGGCAGCCCTGCTCCGAAAATGCGAACGTCTGCAGATAGCTCGCAGGCAGAAAGAGCTAGCCTGGAAAGCTGTTGCTCAGCCTCATCTGCCCATGGCACTGCTCGCACAGAGGCACAGAGACTGGGGCTGCTTGCTTGTCTTGTCCCCTCAAAGATCAAACGTATCTTAGGTGGTCTCTGCTGGGCGCCTTTGGCAGCCCTGCTCCGAAAATGCGAACGTCTGCAGATAGCTCGCAGGCAGAAAGAGCTAGCCTGGAAAGCTGTTGCTCAGCCTCATCTGCCCATGGCACTGCTCGCACAGAGGCACAGAGACTGGGGCTGCTTGCTTGTCTTGTCCCCTCAAACTTCAAACGTATCTTAGGTGGTCTCTGCTGGGCGCCTTTGGCAGCCCTGCTCCGAAAATGCGAACGTCTGCAGATAGCTCGCAGGCAGAAAGAGCTAGCCTGGAAAGCTGTTGCTCAGCCTCATCTGCCCATGGCACTGCTCGCACAGAGGCACAGAGACTGGGGCTGCTTGCTTGTCTTGTCCCCTGAAACTTCAAACGTAGCTTTGGTGGTCCGTGCCGGGCGCCTTTGGCAGCCCTGCTCCGAAAATGCAAACGTCTGCAGGTAGCTCGCAGCCAGAAAGAGCTAGCCTGGAAAGCTGTTGCTCAGCCTCATCTGCCCATGGCACTGCTCGCACAGAGGCACAGAGACTGGGGCTGCTTGCTTGTCTTGTCCCATCAAACTTCAAATGTAGCTTAGGTGGTCCGTGCCGGGCGCCTCCGGCAGCCCTGCTCCGAAAATGCGAGCGTCTGCAGATAGCTCGCAGGCAGAAAGAGCTAGACTGGAAAGCTGTTGCTCAGCCTCATCTGCCCATGGCACTGCTCGCACAGAGGCACAGAGACTGGGGCTGCTTGCTTGTCTTGTCCCCTCAAACTTCAAACGTAGCTTAGGTGGTCCGTGCCGGGCGCCTCCGGCAGCCCTGCTCCGAAAATGCGAACGTCTGCAGATAGCTCGCAGGCAGAAAAAGCTAGCCTGGAAAGCTGTTGCTCAGCCTCATCTGCCCATGGCACTGCTCGCACAGAGGCACAGAGACTGGGGCTGCTTGCTTGTCTTGTCCCCTCAAACTTCAAACGTAGCTTAGGTGGTCTGTGCCGGGCACCTTTGGCAGCCCTGTTCCAAAAATGCGAAAATCTGCAGATAGCTCGCAGGCAGAATTTGCTAGACTGGAAAGCTTTTGCTCAGCCTCATCTGCCCATGGCACTGCTCGCACAGAGGCACAGAGACTGGGGCTGCTTGCTTGTCTTGTCCCCTCAAACTTCAAACGTAGCTTAGGTGGTCTGTGCTGGGCGTCTTTGGCAGCCCTGCTCCGAAAATGCGAACGTCTGCAGATAGCTCGCAGGCAGAAAGAGCTAGCCTGGAAAGCTGTTGCTCAGCCTCATCTGCCCATGGCACTGCTCGCACAGAGGCACAGAGACTGGGGCTGCTTGATTGTCTTGCCCCCTGAAACTTCAAACGAGCTTAGCTGGTCCGTGCCGGGCGCCTCCGGCAGCCCTGCTCCGAAAATGCGAACGTCTGCAGATAGCTCGCAGGCAGAAAGAGCTAGTCTGGAAAGCTGTTGCTCAGCCTCATCTGCCCATGGCACTGCTCGCACAGAGGCACAGAGACTGGGGCTGCTTGCTTGTCTTGTCCCCTCAAACTTCAAACGTATCTTAGGTGGTCTCTGCTGGGCGCCTTTGGCAGCCCTGCTCCGAAAATGCGAAAATCTGCAGATAGCTCGCAGGCAGAATTTGCTAGCCTGGAAAGCTTTTGCTCAACCTCATCTGCCCATGGCACTGCTCGCACAGAGGCACAGAGACTGGGGCTGCTTGCTTGTCTTGTCCCCTCAAACTTCAAACGTAGCTTAGGTGATCTGTGCTGGGCGTCTTTGGCAGCCCTGCTCCGAAAATGCGAACGTCTGCAGATAGCTCGCAGGCAGAAAGAGCTAGCCTGGAAAGCTGTTGCTCAGCCTCATCTGCCCATGGCACTGCTCGCACAGAGGCACAGAGACTGGGGCTGCTTGCTTGTCTTGCCCCCTGAAACTTCAAACGTCGCTTAGGTGGTCCGTGCCGGGCGCCTCCGGCAGCCCTGCTCCGAAAATGCGAACGTCTGCAGATAGCTCGCAGGCAGAAAGAGCTAGTCTGGAAAGCTGTTGCTCAGCCTCATCTGCCCATGGCACTGCTCGCACAGAGGCACAGAGACTGGGGCTGCTTGCTTGTCTTGTCCCCTCAAACTTCAAATGTATCTTAGGTGGTCTGTGCCGGGCGCCTCCGGCAGCCCTGCTCTGAAAATGCGAACGTCTGCAGATAGCTCGCAGCAGAAAGAGCTAGCCTGGAAAGCTGTTGCTCAGCCTCATCTGCCCATGGCACTGCTCGCACAGAGGCACAGAGACTGGGGCTGCTTGCTTGTCTTGTCCCCTCAAACTTCAAACGTAGCTTAGGTGGTCCGTGCCGGGCGCTTCTGGCAGCCCTGCTCCGAAAATGCGAACGTCTGCAGATAGCTCGCAGGCAGAAAGAGCTAGCCTGGAAAGCTGTTGCTCAGCCTCATCTGCCCATGGCACTGCTCGCACAGAGGCACAGAGACTGGGGCTGCTTGCTTGTCTTGTCCCCTCAAACTTCAAACGTATCTTAGGTGGTCTCTGCTGGGCGCCTTTGGCAGCCCTGCTCCGAAAATGCGAACGTCTGCAGATAGCTCGCAGCAGAAAGAGCTAGCCTGGAAAGCTGTTGCTCAGCCTCATCTGCCCATGGCACTGCTCGCACAGAGGCACAGAGACTGGGGCTGCTTGCTTGTCTTGTTCCCTCAAACTTCAAACGTAGCTTTGGTGGTCCGTGCCGGGCGCTTCTGGCAGCCCTGCTCCGAAAATGCGAACGTCTGCAGATAGCTCGCAGGCAGAAAGAGCTAGCCTGGAAAGCTGTTGCTCAGCCTCATCTGCCCATGGCACTGCTCGCACAGAGGCACAGAGATTGGGGCTGCTTGCTTGTCTTGTCCCCTCAAACTTCAAACGTAGCTTAGGTGGTCTATGCCGGGCGCCTTTGGCAGCCCTGCTCTGAAAATGCGAACGTCTGCAGATAGCTCGCAGGCAGAAAGAGCTAGCCTGGAAAGCTCTTGCTCAGCGTCATCTGCCCATGGCACTGCTCGCACAGAGGCACAGAGACTGGGGCTGCTTGCTTGTCTTGTCCCCCCAAACTTCAAACGTAGATTAGGTGGTCTCTGCTGGGCGCCTTTGGCAGCCCTGCTCCGAAAATGCGAACGTCTGCAGATAGCTCGCAGGCAGAAAAAGCTAGCCTGGAAAGCTGTTGCTCAGCCTCATCTGCCCATGGCACTGCTCGCACAGAGGCACAGAGACTGGGGCTGCTTGCTTTTCTTGTCCCCTCAAACTTCAAACGTAGCTTAGGTGGTCCGTGCCGGGTGCTTGCGGCAGCCCTGCTCCAAAAATGCGAAAATCTGCAGATAGCTCGCAGGCAGAAAGAGCTAGCCTGGAAAGCTGTTGCTCAGCCTCATCTGCCCATGGCACTGCTCGCACAGAGGCACAGAGACTGGGGCTGCTTGCTTGTCTTGTCCCCCCAAACTTCAAACGTAGATTAGGTGGTCTCTGCTGGGCGCCTCCGGCAGCCCTGCTCCGAAAATGCGAACGTCTGCAGATAGCTCGCAGGCAGAAAAAGCTAGCCTGGAAAGCTGTTGCTCAGCCTCATCTGCCCATGGCACTGCTCGCACAGAGGCACAGAGACTGGGGCTGCTTGCTTGTCTTGTCCCCTCAAACTTCAAACGTAGCTTAGGTGGTCTGTGCTGGGCGTCTTTGGCAGCCCTGCTCCGAAAATGCGAACGTCTGCAGATAGCTCGCAGGCAGAAAGAGCTAGCCTGGAAAGCTGTTGCTCAGCCTCATCTGCCCATGGCACTGCTCGCACAGAGGCACAGAGACTGGGGCTGCTTGCTTGTCTTGCCCCCTGAAACTTCAAACGTAGCTTAGGTGGTCCGTGCCGGGCGCCTCCGGCAGCCCTGCTCCGAAAATGCGAACGTCTGCAGATAGCTCGCAGGCAGAAAGAGCTAGTCTGGAAAGCTGTTGCTCAGCCTCATCTGCCCATGGCACTGCTCGCACAGAGGCACAGAGACTGGGGCTGCTTGCTTGTCTTGTCCCCTCAAACTTCAAATGTATCTTAGGTGGTCTGTGCCGGGCGCCTCCGGCAGCCCTGCTCTGAAAATGCGAACGTCTGCAGATAGCTCGCAGCAGAAAGAGCTAGCCTGGAAAGCTGTTGCTCAGCCTCATCTGCCCATGGCACTGCTCGCACAGAGGCACAGAGACTGGGGCTGCTTGCTTGTCTTGTCCCCTCAAACTTCAAACGTAGCTTAGGTGGTCCGTGCCGGGCGCTTCTGGCAGCCCTGCTCTGAAAATGCGAACGTCTGCAGATAGCTCGCAGGCAGAAAGAGCTAGCCTGGAAAGCTGTTGCTCAGCCTCATCTGCCCATGGCACTGCTCGCACAGAGGCACAGAGACTGGGGCTGCTTGCTTGTCTTGTCCCCTCAAACTTCAAACGTAGCTTAGGTGGTCCGTGCCGGGTGCTTGCGGCAGCCCTGCTCCAAAAATGCGAAAATCTGCAGATAGCTCGCAGGCAGAATTTGCTAGCCTGGAAAGCTTTTGCTCAGCCTCATCTGCCCATGGCACTGCTCGCACAGAGGCACAGAGACTGGGGCTGCTTGCTTGTCTTGTCCCCTCAAACTTCAAACGTATCTTAGGTGGTCTCTGCTGGGCGCCTCCGGCAGCCCTGCTCCGAAAATGCGAACGTCTGCAGATAGCTCGCAGGCAGAAAGAGCTAGCCTGGAAAGCTGTTGCTCAGCCTCATCTGCCCATGGCACTGCTCGCACAGAGGCACAGAGACTGGGGCTGCTTGCTTGTCTTGTCCCCTGAAACTTCAAACGTAGCTTAGGTGGTCCGTGCCGGGTGCCTCCGGCAGCCCTGCTCCGAAAATGCGAACATCTGCAGATAGCTCGCAGGCAGAAAGAGCTAGTCTGGAAAGCTGTTGCTCAGCCTCATCTGCCCATGGCACTGCTCGCACAGAGGCACAGAGACTGGGGCTGCTTGCTTGTCTTGTCCCCTCAAACTTCAAATGTATCTTAGGTGGTCTGTGCCGGGCGCCTCCGGCAGCCCTGCTCTGAAAATGCGAACGTCTGCAGATAGCTCGCAGCAGAAAGAGCTAGCCTGGAAAGCTGTTGCTCAGCCTCATCTGCCCATGGCACTGCTCGCACAGAGGCACAGAGACTGGGGCTGCTTGCTTGTCTTGTCCCCTCAAACTTCAAACGTAGCTTAGGTGGTCCGTGCCTGGCGCTTCTGGCAGCCCTGCTCCGAAAATGCGAACGTCTGCAGATAGCTCGCAGGCAGTAAGAGCTAGCCTGGAAAGCTGTTGCTCAGCCTCATCTGCCCATGGCACTGCTCGCACAGAGGCACAGAGACTGGGGCTGCTTGCTTGTCTTGTCCCCTCAAACTTCAAACGTAGCTTAGGTGGTCCGTGCCGGGTGCTTGCGGCAGCCCTGCTCCAAAAATGCGAAAATCTGCAGATAGCTCGCAGGCAGAAAGAGCTAGCCTGGAAAGCTGTTGCTCAGCCTCATCTGCCCATGGCACTGCTCGCACAGAGGCACAGAGACTGGGGCTGCTTGCTTGTCTTGTCCCCCCAAACTTCAAACGTAGATTAGGTGGTCTCTGCTGGGCGCCTCCGGCAGCCCTGCTCCGAAAATGCGAACGTCTGCAGATAGCTCGCAGGCAGAAAAAGCTAGCCTGGAAAGCTGTTGCTCAGCCTCATCTGCCCATGGCACTGCTCGCACAGAGGCACAGAGACTGGGGCTGCTTGCTTGTCTTGTCCCCTCAAACTTCAAACGTAGCTTAGGTGGTCTGTGCTGGGCGTCTTTGGCAGCCCTGCTCCGAAAATGCGAACGTCTGCAGATAGCTCGCAGGCAGAAAGAGCTAGCGTGGAAAGCTGTTGCTCAGCCTCATCTGCCCATGGCACTGCTCGCACAGAGGCACAGAGACTGGGGCTGCTTGCTTGTCTTCCCCCTGAAACTTCAAACGTAGCTTAGGTGGTCCGTGCCGGGCGCCTCCGGCAGCCCTGCTCCGAAAATGCGAACGTCTGCAGATAGCTCGCAGGCAGAAAGAGCCAGTCTGGAAAGCTGTTGCTCAGCCTCATCTGCCCATGGCACTGCTCGCACAGAGGCACAGAGACTGGGGCTGCTTGCTTGTCTTGTCCCCTCAAACTTCAAATGTATCTTAGGTGGTCTGTGCCGGGCGCCTCCGGCAGCCCTGCTCTGAAAATGCGAACGTCTGCAGATAGCTCGCAGCAGAAAGAGCTAGCCTGGAAAGCTGTTGCTCAGCCTCATCTGCCCATGGCACTGCTCGCACAGAGGCACAGAGACTGGGGCTGCTTGCTTGTCTTGTCCCCTCAAACTTCAAACGTAGATTAGGTGGTCCGTGCCGGGCGCTTCTGGCAGCCCTGCTCTGAAAATGCGAACGTCTGCAGATAGCTCGCAAGCAGAAAGAGCTAGCCTGGAAAGCTGTTGCTCAGCCTCATCTGCCCATGGCACTGCTCGCACAGAGGCACAGAGACTGGGGCTGCTTGCTTGTCTTGTCCCCTCAAACTTCAAACGTAGCTTAGGTGGTCCGTGCCGGGTGCTTGCGGCAGCCCTGCTCCAAAAATGCGAAAATCTGCAGATAGCTCGCAGGCAGAATTTGCTAGCCTGGAAAGCTTTTGCTCAGCCTCATCTGCCCATGGCACTGCTCGCACAGAGGCACAGAGACTGGGGCTGCTTGCTTGTCTTGTCCCCTCAAACTTCAAACGTATCTTAGGTGGTCTCTGCTGGGCGCCTTTGGCAGCCCTGCTCCGAAAATGCGAACGTCTGCAGATAGCTCGCAGGCAGAAAGAGCTAGCCTGGAAAGCTGTTGCTCAGCCTCATCTGCCCATGGCACTGCTCGCACAGAGGCACAGAGACTGGGGCTGCTTGCTTGTCTTGCCCCCTGAAACTTCAAACGTAGCTTAGGTGGTCCGTGCCGGGTGCCTCCGGCAGCCCTGCTCCGAAAATGCGAACATCTGCAGATAGCTCGCAGGCAGAAAGAGCTAGCCTGGAAAGCTGTTGCTCAGCCTCATCTGCCCATGGCACTGCTCGCACAGAGGCACAGAGACTGGGGCTGCTTGCTTGTCTTGTCCCCTCAAACTTCAAATGTATCTTAGGTGGTCTGTGCCGGGCACCTCCGGCAGCCCTGCTCTGAAAATGCGAACGTCTGCAGATAGCTCGCAGCAGAAAGAGCTAGCCTGGAAAGCTGTTGCTCAGCCTCATCTGCCCATGGCACTGCTCGCACAGAGGCACAGAGACTGGGGCTGCTTGCTTGTCTTGTCCCCTCAAACTTCAAACGTAGCTTAGGTGGTCCGTGCCGGGCGCTTCTGGCAGCCCTGCTCTGAAAATGCGAACGTCTGCAGATAGCTCGCAGGCAGAAAGAGCTAGCCTGGAAAGCTGTTGCTCAGCCTCATCTGCCCATGGCACTGCTCGCACAGAGGCACAGAGACTGGGGCTGCTTGCTTGTCTTGTCCCCTCAAACTTCAAACGTAGCTTAGGTGGTCCGTGCCTGGCGCTTCTGGCAGCCCTGCTCCGAAAATGCGAACGTCTGCAGATAGCTCGCAGGCAGTAAGAGCTAGCCTGGAAAGCTGTTGCTCAGCCTCATCTGCCCATGGCACTGCTCGCACAGAGGCACAGAGACTGGGGCTGCTTGCTTGTCTTGTCCCCTCAAACTTCAAACGTAGCTTAGGTGGTCCGTGCCGGGCGCTTCTGGCAGCCCTGCTCTGAAAATGCGAACGTCTGCAGATAGCTCGCAAGCAGAAAGAGCTAGCCTGGAAAGCTGTTGCTCAGCCTCATCTGCCCATGGCACTGCTCGCACAGAGGTACAGAGACTGGGGCTGCTTGCTTGTCTTGTCCCCTCAAACTTCAAACGTAGCTTAGGTGGTCCGTGCCTGGCGCTTCTGGCAGCCCTGCTCCGAAAATGCGAACGTCTGCAGATAGCTCGCAGGCAGTAAGAGCTAGCCTGGAAAGCTGTTGCTCAGCCTCATCTGCCCATGGCACTGCTCGCACAGAGGCACAGAGACTGGGGCTGCTTGATTGTCTTGCCCCCTCAGACTTCAAACGTATCTTTTGGCTGTTTGTGCCGGGCGCCTTTGGCAGCCCTGCTCCGAAAATGCAAACGTCTGCAGATAGCTCACAGCCAGAAAGAGCTAGCCTGGAAAGCTGTTGCTCAGCCTCATCTGCCCATGGCACTGCTTGCACAGAGGCACAGAGACTGGGGCTGCTTGCTTGTCTTGTCCCCTCAAACTTCAAATGTAGCTTAGGTGGTCTCTGCTGGGCGCCTCCGGCAGCCCTGCTCCGAAAATGCGAACGTCTGCAGATAGCTCGCAGCAGAAAGAGCTAGCCTGGAAAGCTGTTGCTCAGCCTCATCTGCCCATGGCACTGCTCGCACAGAGGCACAGAGACTGGGGCTGCTTGCTTGTCTTGTCCCCTGAAACTTCAAACGTAGCTTTGGTGGTCCGTGCCGGGCGCTTCTGGCAGCCCTGCTCCGAAAATGCGAACGTCTGCAGATAGCTCGCAGGCAGAAAGAGCTAGCCTGGAAAGCTGTTGCTCAGCCTCATCTGCCCATGGCACTGCTCGCACAGAGGCACAGAGACTGGGGCTGCTTGCTTGTCTTGCCCCCTCAGACTTCAAACGTAGCTTAGGTGGTCTCTGATGGGCGCCTTTGGCAGCCCTGCTCCGAAAATGCGAACGTCTGCAGATAGCTCGCAGGCAGAAAGAGCTAGCCTGGAAAGCTGTTGCTCAGCCTCATCTGCCCATGGCACTGCTCGCACAGAGGCACAGAGACTGGGGCTGCTTGCTTGTCTTGTCCCCTCAAACTTCAAACGTAGCTTTGGTGGTCCGTGCCGGGCGCTTCTGGCAGCCCTGCTCCGAAAATGCGAACGTCTGCAGATAGCTCGCAGGCAGAAAGAGCTAGCCTGGAAAGCTGTTGCTCAGCCTCATCTGCCCATGGCACTGCTCGCACAGAGGCACAGAGACTGGGGCTGCTTGCTTGTCTTGTCCCCTGAAACTTCAAACGTAGCTTAGGTGGTCCGTGCCGGGCGCCGTTGGCAGCCCTGCTCCGAAAATGCAAACGTCTGCAGATAGCTCGCAGGCAGAAAGAGCTAGCCTGGAAAGCTGTTGCTCAGCCTCATCTGCCCATGGCACTGCTCGCACAGAGGCACAGAGACTGGGGCTGCTTGCTTGTCTTGCCCCCTCAAACTTCAAACGTAGCTTAGGTGGTCCGTGCCGGGCGCCTCCGGCAGCCCTGCTCCGAAAATGCGAACGTCTGCAGATAGCTCGCAGCAGAAAGAGCTAGCCTGGAAAGCTGTTGCTCAGCCTCATCTGCCCATGGCACTGCTCGCACAGAGGCACAGAGACTGGGGCTGCTTGCTTGTCTTGTCCCCTCAAACTTCAAACGTAGCTTAGGTGGTCTCTGCTGGGCGCCTTTGGCAGCCCTGCTCCGAAAATGCGAACGTCTGCAGATAGCTCGCAGGCAGAAAGAGCTAGCCTGGAAAGCTGTTGCTCAGCCTCATCTGCCCATGGCACTGCTCGCACAGAGGCACAGAGACTGGGGCTGCTTGCTTGTCTTGTCTCCTCAAACTTCAAACGTAGCTTAGGTGGTCTCTGCTGGGCGCCTTTGGCAGCCCTGCTCCGAAAATGCGAACGTCTGCAGATAGCTCGCAGCAGAAAGAGCTAGCCTGGAAAGCTCTTGCTCAGCCTCATCTGCCCATGGCACTGCTCGCACAGAGGCACAGAGACTGGGGCTGCTTGCTTGTCTTGTCCCCTCAAACTTCAAACGTAGCTTAGGTGGTCCGTGCCGGGCGCTTCTGGCAGCCCTGCTCCGAAAATGCGAACGTCTGCAGATAGCTCGCAGGCAGAAAGAGCTAGCCTGGAAAGCTGTTGCTCAGCCTCATCTGCCCATGGCACTGCTCGCACAGAGGCACAGAGATTGGGGCTGCTTGCTTGTCTTGTCCCCTCAAACTTCAAACGTAGCTTAGGTGGTCTGTGCCGGGCGCCTTTGGCAGCCCTGCTCTGAAAATGCGAACGTCTGCAGATAGCTCGCAGGCAGAAAGAGCTAGCCTGGAAAGCTCTTGCTCAGCGTCATCTGCCCATGGCACTGCTCGCACAGAGGCACAGAGACTGGGGCTGCTTGCTTGTCTTGTCCCCCCAAACTTCAAACGTAGATTAGGTGGTCTCTGCTGGGCGCCTCCGGCAGCCCTGCTCCGAAAATGCGAACGTCTGCAGATAGCTCGCAGGCAGAAAAAGCTAGCCTGGAAAGCTGTTGCTCAGCCTCATCTGCCCATGGCACTGCTCGCACAGAGGCACAGAGACTGGGGCTGCTTGCTTGTCTTGTCCCCTCAAACTTCAAACGTAGCTTAGGTGGTCCGTGCCGGGTGCTTGCGGCAGCCCTGCTCCAAAAATGCGAAAATCTGCAGATAGCTCGCAGGCAGAAAGAGCTAGCCTGGAAAGCTCTTGCTCAGCGTCATCTGCCCATGGCACTGCTCGCACAGAGGCACAGAGACTGGGGCTGCTTGCTTGTCTTGTCCCCTCAAACTTCAAACGTAGCTTAGGTGGTCCGTGCCGGGCGCCTCCGGCAGCCCTGCTCCGAAAATGCGAACGTCTGCAGATAGCTCGCAGGCAGAAAGAGCTAGTCTGGAAAGCTGTTGCTCAGCCTCATCTGCCCATGGCACTGCTCGCACAGAGGCACAGAGACTGGGGCTGCTTGCTTGTCTTGTCCCCTCAAACTTCAAATGTATCTTAGGTGGTCTGTGCCGGGCGCCTCCGGCAGCCCTGCTCTGAAAATGCGAACGTCTGCAGATAGCTCGCAGCAGAAAGAGCTAGCCTGGAAAGCTGTTGCTCAGCCTCATCTGCCCATGGCACTGCTCGCACAGAGGCACAGAGACTGGGGCTGCTTGCTTGTCTTGTCCCCTGAAACTTCAAACGTAGCTTAGGTGGTCCGTGCCGGGCGCTTCTGGCAGCCCTGCTCTGAAAATGTGAACGTCTGCAGATAGCTCGCAGGCAGAAAGAGCTAGTCTGGAAAGCTGTTGCTCAGCCTCATCTGCCCATGGCACTGCTCGCACAGAGTCACAGAGACTGGGGCTGCTTGCTTGTCTTGTCCCCTCAAACTTCAAATGTATCTTAGGTGGTCTGTGCCGGGCGCCTCCGGCAGCCCTGCTCTGAAAATGCGAACGTCTGCAGATAGCTCGCAGCAGAAAGAGCTAGCCTGGAAAGCTGTTGCTCAGCCTCATCTGCCCATGGCACTGCTCGCACAGAGGCACAGAGACTGGGGCTGCTTGCTTGTCTTGTCCCCTCAAACTTCAAACGTAGCTTAGGTGGTCCGTGCCGGGCGCTTCTGGCAGCCCTGCTCTGAAAATGCGAACGTCTGCAGATAGCTCGCAAGCAGAAAGAGCTAGCCTGGAAAGCTGTTGCTCAGCCTCATCTGCCCATGGCACTGCTCGCACAGAGGCACAGAGACTGGGGCTGCTTGCTTGTCTTGTCCCCTCAAACTTCAAACGTAGCTTAGGTGGTCTCTGCTGGGCGCCTTTGGCAGCCCTGCTCCGAAAATGCGAACGTCTGCAGATAGCTCGCAGCAGAAAGAGCTAGCCTGGAAAGCTGTTGCTCAGCCTCATCTGCCCATGGCACTGCTCGCACAGAGGCACAGAGACTGGGGCTGCTTGCTTGTCTTGTCCCCTCAAACTTCAAACGTAGCTTAGGTGGTCCGTGCCGGGCGCTTCTGGCAGCCCTGCTCCGAAAATGCGAACGTCTGCAGATAGCTCGCAGGCAGAAAGAGCTAGCCTGGAAAGCTGTTGCTCAGCCTCATCTGCCCATGGCACTGCTCGCACAGAGGCACAGAGACTGGGGCTGCTTGCTTGTCTTGTCCCCTCAAACTTCAAACGTATCTTAGGTGGTCTCTGCTGGGCACCTTTGGCAGCCCTGCTCCGAAAATGCGAACGTCTGCAGATAGCTCGCAGGCAGAAAGAGCTAGCCTGGAAAGCTGATGCTCAGCCTCATCTGCCCATGGCACTGCTCGCACAGAGGCACAGAGACTGGGGCTGCTTGCTTGTCTTGTCCCCTCAAACTTCAAACGTAGATTAGGTGGTCTCTGCTGGGCGCCTTTGGCAGCCCTGCTCCGAAAATGCGAACGTCTGCAGATAGCTCGCAGCAGAAAGAGCTAGCCTGGAAAGCTGTTGCTCAGCCTCATCTGCCCATGGCACTGCTCGCACAGAGGCACAGAGACTGGGGCTGCTTGCTTGTCTTGTCCCCTCAAACTTCAAACGTAGCTTAGGTGGTCCGTGCCGGGTGCTTGCGGCAGCCCTGCTCCAAAAATGCGAAAATCTGCAGATAGCTCGCAGGCAGAAAGAGCTAGCCTGGAAAGCTCTTGCTCAGCGTCATCTGCCCATGGCACTGCTCGCACAGAGGCACAGAGACTGGGGCTGCTTGCTTGTCTTGTCCCCCAAAACTTCAAACGTAGATTAGGTGGTCTCTGCTGGGCGCCTCCGGCAGCCCTGCTCCGAAAATGCGAACGTCTGCAGATAGCTCGCAGGCAGAAAAAGCTAGCCTGGAAAGCTGTTGCTCAGCCTCATCTGCCCATGGCACTGCTCGCACAGAGGCACAGAGACTGGGGCTGCTTGCTTGTCTTGTCCCCTCAAACTTCAAACGTAGCTTAGGTGGTCCGTGCCGGGCGCCTCCGGCAGCCCTGCTCCGAAAATGCGAACGTCTGCAGATAGCTCGCAGGCAGAAAGAGCTAGTCTGGAAAGCTGTTGCTCAGCCTCATCTGCCCATGGCACTGCTCGCACAGAGGCACAGAGACTGGGGCTGCTTGCTTGTCTTGTCCCCTCAAACTTCAAATGTATCTTAGGTGGTCTGTGCCGGGCGCCTCCGGCAGCCCTGCTCTGAAAATGCGAACGTCTGCAGATAGCTCGCAGCAGAAAGAGCTAGCCTGGAAAGCTGTTGCTCAGCCTCATCTGCCCATGGCACTGCTCGCACAGAGGCACAGAGACTGGGGCTGCTTGCTTGTCTTGTCCCCTGAAACTTCAAACGTAGCTTAGGTGGTCCGTGCCGGGCGCTTCTGGCAGCCCTGCTCTGAAAATGTGAACGTCTGCAGATAGCTCGCAAGCAGAAAGAGCTAGCCTGGAAAGCTGTTGCTCAGCCTCATCTGCCCATGGCACTGCTCGCACAGAGGCACAGAGACTGGGGCTGCTTGCTTGTCTTGTCCCCTCAAACTTCAAACGTAGCTTAGGTGGTCTCTGCTGGGCGCCTTTGGCAGCCCTGCTCCGAAAATGCGAACGTCTGCAGATAGCTCGCAGCAGAAAGAGCTAGCCTGGAAAGCTCTTGCTCAGCCTCATCTGCCCATGGCACTGCTCGCACAGAGGCACAGAGACTGGGGCTGCTTGCTTGTCTTGTCCCCTCAAACTTCAAACGTAGCTTTGGTGGTCCGTGCCGGGCGCTTCTGGCAGCCCTGCTCCGAAAATGCGAACGTCTGCAGATAGCTCGCAGGCAGAAAGAGCTAGCCTGGAAAGCTGTTGCTCAGCCTCATCTGCCCATGGCACTGCTCGCACAGAGGCACAGAGACTGGGGCTGCTTGCTTGTCTTGTCCCCTCAAACTTCAAACGTAGCTTAGGTGGTCTGTGCTGGGCGTCTTTGGCAGCCCTGCTCCGAAAATGCGAACGTCTGCAGATAGCTCGCAGGCAGAAAGAGCTAGCCTGGAAAGCTGTTGCTCAGCCTCATCTGCCCATGGCACTGCTCGCACAGAGGCACAGAGACTGGGGCTGCTTGCTTGTCTTGCCCCCTGAAACTTCAAACGTAGCTTAGGTGGTCCGTGCCGGGCGCCTCCGGCAGCCCTGCTCCGAAAATGCGAACGTCTGCAGATAGCTCGCAGCAGAAAGAGCTAGCCTGGAAAGCTGTTGCTCAGCCTCATCTGCCCATGGCACTGCTCGCACAGAGGCACAGAGACTGGGGCTGCTTGCTTGTCTTGTCCCCTCAAACTTCAAACGTAGCTTAGGTGGTCCGTGCCGGGCGCCTTTGGCAGCCCTGCTCCGAAAATGCAAACGTCTGCAGGTAGCTCGCAGGCAGAAAGAGCTAGCCTGGAAAGCTGTTGCTCAGCCTCATCTGCCCATGGCACTGCTCGCACAGAGGCACAGAGACTGGGGCTGCTTGCTTGTCTTGTCCCCTGAAACTTCAAACGTAGCTTAGGTGGTCCGTGCCGGGCGCCGTTGGCAGCCCTGCTCCGAAAATGCAAACGTCTGCAGATAGCTCGCAGGCAGAAAGAGCTAGCCTGGAAAGCTGTTGCTCAGCCTCATCTGCCCATGGCACTGCTCGCACAGAGGCACAGAGACTGGGGCTGCTTGCTTGTCTTCCCCCTCAGACTTCAAACGTAGCTTAGGTGGTCCGTGCCGGGCGCCTCCGGCAGCCCTGCTCCGAAAATGCGAACGTCTGCAGATAGCACGCAGGCAGAAAAAGCTAGCCTGGAAAGCTGTTGCTCAGCCTCATCTGCCCATGGCACTGCTCGCACAGAGGCACAGAGACTGGGGCTGCTTGCTTGTCTTGTCCCCTCAAACTTCAAACGTAGATTAGGTGGTCTCTGCTGGGCGCCTTTGGCAGCCCTGCTCCGAAAATGCGAACGTCTGCAGATAGCTCGCAGGCAGAAAGAGCTAGCCTGGAAAGCTGTTGCTCAGCCTCATCTGCCCATGGCACTGCTCGCACAGAGGCACAGAGACTGGGGCTGCTTGCTTGTCTTGTCCCCTCAAACTTCAAACGTAGCTTAGGTGGTCCGTGCCGGGCGCTTCTGGCAGCCCTGCTCCGAAAATGCGAACGTCTGCAGATAGCTCGCAGGCAGAAAGAGCTAGCCTGGAAAGCTGTTGCTCAGCCTCATCTGCCCATGGCACTGCTCGCACAGAGGCACAGAGACTGGGGCTGCTTGCTTGTCTTGTCCCCTCAAACTTCAAACGTATCTTAGGTGGTCTCTGCTGGGCACCTTTGGCAGCCCTGCTCCGAAAATGCGAACGTCTGCAGATAGCTCGCAGGCAGAAAGAGCTAGCCTGGAAAGCTGATGCTCAGCCTCATCTGCCCATGGCACTGCTCGCACAGAGGCACAGAGACTGGGGCTGCTTGCTTGTCTTGTCCCCTCAAACTTCAAACGTAGATTAGGTGGTCTCTGCTGGGCGCCTTTGGCAGCCCTGCTCCGAAAATGCGAACGTCTGCAGATAGCTCGCAGCAGAAAGAGCTAGCCTGGAAAGCTGTTGCTCAGCCTCATCTGCCCATGGCACTGCTCGCACAGAGGCACAGAGACTGGGGCTGCTTGCTTGTCTTGTCCCCTCAAACTTCAAACGTAGCTTAGGTGGTCCGTGCCGGGTGCTTGCGGCAGCCCTGCTCCAAAAATGCGAAAATCTGCAGATAGCTCGCAGGCAGAAAGAGCTAGCCTGGAAAGCTCTTGCTCAGCGTCATCTGCCCATGGCACTGCTCGCACAGAGGCACAGAGACTGGGGCTGCTTGCTTGTCTTGTCCCCCAAAACTTCAAACGTAGATTAGGTGGTCTCTGCTGGGCGCCTCCGGCAGCCCTGCTCCGAAAATGCGAACGTCTGCAGATAGCTCGCAGGCAGAAAAAGCTAGCCTGGAAAGCTGTTGCTCAGCCTCATCTGCCCATGGCACTGCTCGCACAGAGGCACAGAGACTGGGGCTGCTTGCTTGTCTTGTCCCCTCAAACTTCAAACGTAGCTTAGGTGGTCCGTGCCGGGCGCCTCCGGCAGCCCTGCTCCGAAAATGCGAACGTCTGCAGATAGCTCGCAGGCAGAAAGAGCTAGTCTGGAAAGCTGTTGCTCAGCCTCATCTGCCCATGGCACTGCTCGCACAGAGGCACAGAGACTGGGGCTGCTTGCTTGTCTTGTCCCCTCAAACTTCAAATGTATCTTAGGTGGTCTGTGCCGGGCGCCTCCGGCAGCCCTGCTCTGAAAATGCGAACGTCTGCAGATAGCTCGCAGCAGAAAGAGCTAGCCTGGAAAGCTGTTGCTCAGCCTCATCTGCCCATGGCACTGCTCGCACAGAGGCACAGAGACTGGGGCTGCTTGCTTGTCTTGTCCCCTGAAACTTCAAACGTAGCTTAGGTGGTCCGTGCCGGGCGCTTCTGGCAGCCCTGCTCTGAAAATGTGAACGTCTGCAGATAGCTCGCAAGCAGAAAGAGCTAGCCTGGAAAGCTGTTGCTCAGCCTCATCTGCCCATGGCACTGCTCGCACAGAGGCACAGAGACTGGGGCTGCTTGCTTGTCTTGTCCCCTCAAACTTCAAACGTAGCTTAGGTGGTCTCTGCTGGGCGCCTTTGGCAGCCCTGCTCCGAAAATGCGAACGTCTGCAGATAGCTCGCAGCAGAAAGAGCTAGCCTGGAAAGCTCTTGCTCAGCCTCATCTGCCCATGGCACTGCTCGCACAGAGGCACAGAGACTGGGGCTGCTTGCTTGTCTTGTCCCCTCAAACTTCAAACGTAGCTTTGGTGGTCCGTGCCGGGCGCTTCTGGCAGCCCTGCTCCGAAAATGCGAACGTCTGCAGATAGCTCGCAGGCAGAAAGAGCTAGCCTGGAAAGCTGTTGCTCAGCCTCATCTGCCCATGGCACTGCTCGCACAGAGGCACAGAGACTGGGGCTGCTTGCTTGTCTTGTCCCCTCAAACTTCAAACGTAGCTTAGGTGGTCTGTGCTGGGCGTCTTTGGCAGCCCTGCTCCGAAAATGCGAACGTCTGCAGATAGCTCGCAGGCAGAAAGAGCTAGCCTGGAAAGCTGTTGCTCAGCCTCATCTGCCCATGGCACTGCTCGCACAGAGGCACAGAGACTGGGGCTGCTTGCTTGTCTTGCCCCCTGAAACTTCAAACGTAGCTTAGGTGGTCCGTGCCGGGCGCCTCCGGCAGCCCTGCTCCGAAAATGCGAACGTCTGCAGATAGCTCGCAGCAGAAAGAGCTAGCCTGGAAAGCTGTTGCTCAGCCTCATCTGCCCATGGCACTGCTCGCACAGAGGCACAGAGACTGGGGCTGCTTGCTTGTCTTGTCCCCTCAAACTTCAAACGTAGCTTAGGTGGTCCGTGCCGGGCGCCTTTGGCAGCCCTGCTCCGAAAATGCAAACGTCTGCAGGTAGCTCGCAGGCAGAAAGAGCTAGCCTGGAAAGCTGTTGCTCAGCCTCATCTGCCCATGGCACTGCTCGCACAGAGGCACAGAGACTGGGGCTGCTTGCTTGTCTTGTCCCCTGAAACTTCAAACGTAGCTTAGGTGGTCCGTGCCGGGCGCCGTTGGCAGCCCTGCTCCGAAAATGCAAACGTCTGCAGATAGCTCGCAGGCAGAAAGAGCTAGCCTGGAAAGCTGTTGCTCAGCCTCATCTGCCCATGGCACTGCTCGCACAGAGGCACAGAGACTGGGGCTGCTTGCTTGTCTTCCCCCTCAGACTTCAAACGTAGCTTAGGTGGTCCGTGCCGGGCGCCTCCGGCAGCCCTGCTCCGAAAATGCGAACGTCTGCAGATAGCACGCAGGCAGAAAAAGCTAGCCTGGAAAGCTGTTGCTCAGCCTCATCTGCCCATGGCACTGCTCGCACAGAGGCACAGAGACTGGGGCTGCTTGCTTGTCTTGTCCCCTCAAACTTCAAACGTAGATTAGGTGGTCTCTGCTGGGCGCCTTTGGCAGCCCTGCTCCGAAAATGCGAACGTCTGCAGATAGCTCGCAGGCAGAAAGAGCTAGCCTGGAAAGCTGTTGCTCAGCCTCATCTGCCCATGGCACTGCTCGCACAGAGGCACAGAGACTGGGGCTGCTTGCTTGTCTTGTCCCCTCAAACTTCAAACGTAGCTTTGGTGGTCCGTGCCGGGCGCTTCTGGCAGCCCTGCTCCGAAAATGCGAATGTCTGCAGATAGCTCGCAGGCAGAAAGAGCTAGCCTGGAAAGCTGTTGCTCAGCCTCATCTGCCCATGGCACTGCTCGCACAGAGGCACAGAGATTGGGGCTGCTTGCTTGTCTTGTCCCCTCAAACTTCAAACGTAGCTTAGGTGGTCCGTGCCGGGCGCCTTTGGCAGCCCTGCTCTGAAAATGCGAACGTCTGCAGATAGCTCGCAGGCAGAAAGAGCTAGCCTGGAAAGCTGATGCTCAGCCTCATCTGCCCATGGCACTGCTCGCACAGAGGCACAGAGACTGGGGCTGCTTGCTTGTCTTGTCCCCTCAAACTTCAAACGTAGATTAGGTGGTCTCTGCTGGGCGCCTTTGGCAGCCCTGCTCCGAAAATGCGAACGTCTGCAGATAGCTCGCAGCAGAAAGAGCTAGCCTGGAAAGCTGTTGCTCAGCCTCATCTGCCCATGGCACTGCTCGCACAGAGGCACAGAGACTGGGGCTGCTTGCTTGTCTTGTCCCCTCAAACTTCAAACGTAGCTTAGGTGGTCCGTGCCGGGTGCTTGCGGCAGCCCTGCTCCAAAAATGCGAAAATCTGCAGATAGCTCGCAGGCAGAAAGAGCTAGCCTGGAAAGCTCTTGCTCAGCGTCATCTGCCCATGGCACTGCTCGCACAGAGGCACAGAGACTGGGGCTGCTTGCTTGTCTTGTCCCCCCAAACTTCAAACGTAGATTAGGTGGTCTCTGCTGGGCGCCTCCGGCAGCCCTGCTCCGAAAATGCGAACGTCTGCAGATAGCTCGCAGGCAGAAAAAGCTAGCCTGGAAAGCTGTTGCTCAGCCTCATCTGCCCATGGCACTGCTCGCACAGAGGCACAGAGACTGGGGCTGCTTGCTTGTCTTGTCCCCTCAAACTTCAAACGTAGCTTAGGTGGTCCGTGCCGGGCGCCTCCGGCAGCCCTGCTCCGAAAATGCGAACGTCTGCAGATAGCTCGCAGGCAGAAAGAGCTAGTCTGGAAAGCTGTTGCTCAGCCTCATCTGCCCATGGCACTGCTCGCACAGAGGCACAGAGACTGGGGCTGCTTGCTTGTCTTGTCCCCTCAAACTTCAAATGTATCTTAGGTGGTCTGTGCCGGGCGCCTCCGGCAGCCCTGCTCTGAAAATGCGAACGTCTGCAGATAGCTCGCAGCAGAAAGAGCTAGCCTGGAAAGCTGTTGCTCAGCCTCATCTGCCCATGGCACTGCTCGCACAGAGGCACAGAGACTGGGGCTGCTTGCTTGTCTTGTCCCCTCAAACTTCAAACGTAGCTTAGGTGGTCCGTGCCGGGCGCTTCTGGCAGCCCTGCTCTGAAAATGTGAACGTCTGCAGATAGCTCGCAAGCAGAAAGAGCTAGCCTGGAAAGCTGTTGCTCAGCCTCATCTGCCCATGGCACTGCTCGCACAGAGGCACAGAGACTGGGGCTGCTTGCTTGTCTTGTCCCCTCAAACTTCAAACGTAGCTTAGGTGGTCTCTGCTGGGCGCCTTTGGCAGCCCTGCTCCGAAAATGCGAACGTCTGCAGATAGCTCGCAGCAGAAAGAGCTAGCCTGGAAAGCTCTTGCTCAGCCTCATCTGCCCATGGCACTGCTCGCACAGAGGCACAGAGACTGGGGCTGCTTGCTTGTCTTGTCCCCTCAAACTTCAAACGTAGCTTTGGTGGTCCGTGCCGGGCGCTTCTGGCAGCCCTGCTCCGAAAATGCGAACGTCTGCAGATAGCTCGCAGGCAGAAAGAGCTAGCCTGGAAAGCTGTTGCTCAGCCTCATCTGCCCATGGCACTGCTCGCACAGAGGCACAGAGACTGGGGCTGCTTGCTTGTCTTGTCCCCTCAAACTTCAAACGTAGCTTAGGTGGTCTGTGCTGGGCGTCTTTGGCAGCCCTGCTCCGAAAATGCGAACGTCTGCAGATAGCTCGCAGGCAGAAAGAGCTAGCCTGGAAAGCTGTTGCTCAGCCTCATCTGCCCATGGCACTGCTCGCACAGAGGCACAGAGACTGGGGCTGCTTGCTTGTCTTGCCCCCTGAAACTTCAAACGTAGCTTAGGTGGTCCGTGCCGGGCGCCTCCGGCAGCCCTGCTCCGAAAATGCGAACGTCTGCAGATAGCTCGCAGCAGAAAGAGCTAGCCTGGAAAGCTGTTGCTCAGCCTCATCTGCCCATGGCACTGCTCGCACAGAGGCACAGAGACTGGGGCTGCTTGCTTGTCTTGTCCCCTCAAACTTCAAACGTAGCTTAGGTGGTCCGTGCCGGGCGCCTTTGGCAGCCCTGCTCCGAAAATGCAAACGTCTGCAGGTAGCTCGCAGGCAGAAAGAGCTAGCCTGGAAAGCTGTTGCTCAGCCTCATCTGCCCATGGCACTGCTCGCACAGAGGCACAGAGACTGGGGCTGCTTGCTTGTCTTGTCCCCTGAAACTTCAAACGTAGCTTAGGTGGTCCGTGCCGGGCGCCGTTGGCAGCCCTGCTCCGAAAATGCAAACGTCTGCAGATAGCTCGCAGGCAGAAAGAGCTAGCCTGGAAAGCTGTTGCTCAGCCTCATCTGCCCATGGCACTGCTCGCACAGAGGCACAGAGACTGGGGCTGCTTGCTTGTCTTCCCCCTCAGACTTCAAACGTAGCTTAGGTGGTCCGTGCCGGGCGCCTCCGGCAGCCCTGCTCCGAAAATGCGAACGTCTGCAGATAGCACGCAGGCAGAAAAAGCTAGCCTGGAAAGCTGTTGCTCAGCCTCATCTGCCCATGGCACTGCTCGCACAGAGGCACAGAGACTGGGGCTGCTTGCTTGTCTTGTCCCCTCAAACTTCAAACGTAGATTAGGTGGTCTCTGCTGGGCGCCTTTGGCAGCCCTGCTCCGAAAATGCGAACGTCTGCAGATAGCTCGCAGGCAGAAAGAGCTAGCCTGGAAAGCTGTTGCTCAGCCTCATCTGCCCATGGCACTGCTCGCACAGAGGCACAGAGACTGGGGCTGCTTGCTTGTCTTGTCCCCTCAAACTTCAAACGTAGCTTTGGTGGTCCGTGCCGGGCGCTTCTGGCAGCCCTGCTCCGAAAATGCGAATGTCTGCAGATAGCTCGCAGGCAGAAAGAGCTAGCCTGGAAAGCTGTTGCTCAGCCTCATCTGCCCATGGCACTGCTCGCACAGAGGCACAGAGATTGGGGCTGCTTGCTTGTCTTGTCCCCTCAAACTTCAAACGTAGCTTAGGTGGTCCGTGCCGGGCGCCTTTGGCAGCCCTGCTCTGAAAATGCGAACGTCTGCAGATAGCTCGCAGGCAGAAAGAGCTAGCCTGGAAAGCTCTTGCTCAGCGTCATCTGCCCATGGCACTGCTCGCACAGAGGCACAGAGACTGGGGCTGCTTGCTTGTCTTGTCCCCCCAAACTTCAAACGTAGATTAGGTGGTCTCTGCTGGGCGCCTCCGGCAGCCCTGCTCCGAAAATGCGAACGTCTGCAGATAGCTCGCAGGCAGAAAAAGCTAGCCTGGAAAGCTGTTGCTCAGCCTCATCTGCCCATGGCACTGCTCGCACAGAGGCACAGAGACTGGGGCTGCTTGCTTGTCTTGTCCCCTCAAACTTCAAACGTAGCTTAGGTGGTCCGTGCCGGGTGCTTGCGGCAGCCCTGCTCCAAAAATGCGAAAATCTGCAGATAGCTCGCAGGCAGAAAGAGCTAGCCTGGAAAGCTCTTGCTCAGCGTCATCTGCCCATGGCACTGCTCGCACAGAGGCACAGAGACTGGGGCTGCTTGCTTGTCTTGTCCCCCCAAACTTCAAACGTAGATTAGGTGGTCTCTGCTGGGCGCCTCCGGCAGCCCTGCTCCGAAAATGCGAACGTCTGCAGATAGCTCGCAGGCAGAAAAAGCTAGCCTGGAAAGCTGTTGCTCAGCCTCATCTGCCCATGGCACTGCTCGCACAGAGGCACAGAGACTGGGGCTGCTTGCTTGTCTTGTCCCCTCAAACTTCAAACGTAGCTTAGGTGGTCCGTGCCGGGTGCTTGCGGCAGCCCTGCTCCAAAAATGCAAAAATCTGCAGATAGCTCGCAGGCAGAATTTGCTAGCCTGGAAAGCTTTTGCTCAGCCTCATCTGCCCATGGCACTGCTCGCACAGAGGCACAGAGACTGGGGCTGCTTGCTTGTCTTGTCCCCTCAAACTTCAAACGTATCTTAGGTGGTCCGTGCTGGGCGTCTTTGGCAGCCCTGCTCCGAAAATGCGAACGTCTGCAGATAGCTCGCAGGCAGAAAGAGCTAGCCTGGAAAGCTGTTGCTCAGCCTCATCTGCCCATGGCACTGCTCGCACAGAGGCACAGAGACTGGGGCTGCTTGCTTGTCTTGCCCCCTCAAACTTCAAACGTAGCTTAGGTGGTCCGTGCCGGGCGCCTCCGGCAGCCCTGCTCCGAAAATGCGAACGTCTGCAGATAGCTCGCAGGCAGAAAGAGCTAGTCTGGAAAGCTGTTGCTCAGCCTCATCTGCCCATGGCACTGCTCGCACAGAGTCACAGAGACTGGGGCTGCTTGCTTGTCTTGTCCCCTCAAACTTCAAATGTATCTTAGGTGGTCTGTGCCGGGCGCCTCCGGCAGCCCTGCTCTGAAAATGCGAACGTCTGCAGATAGCTCGCAGCAGAAAGAGCTAGCCTGGAAATCTGTTGCTCAGCCTCATCTGCCCATGGCACTGCTCGCACAGAGGCACAGAGACTGGGGCTGCTTGCTTGTCTTGTCCCCTCAAACTTCAAACGTAGCTTAGGTGGTCCGTGCCGGGCGCTTCTGGCAGCCCTGCTCTGAAAATGCGAACGTCTGCAGATAGCTCGCAAGCAGAAAGAGCTAGCCTGGAAAGCTGTTGCTCAGCCTCATCTGCCCATGGCACTGCTCGCACAGAGGCACAGAGACTGGGGCTGCTTGCTTGTCTTGTCCCCTCAAACTTCAAACGTAGCTTAGGTGGTCTCTGCTGGGCGCCTTTGGCAGCCCTGCTCCGAAAATGCGAACGTCTGCAGATAGCTCGCAGCAGAAAGAGCTAGCCTGGAAAGCTGTTGCTCAGCCTCATCTGCCCATGGCACTGCTCGCACAGAGGCACAGAGACTGGGGCTGCTTGCTTGTCTTGTCCCCTCAAACTTCAAACGTAGCTTAGGTGGTCCGTGCCGTGCGCTTCTGGCAGCCCTGCTCCGAAAATGCGAACGTCTGCAGATAGCTCGCAGGCAGAAAGAGCTAGCCTGGAAAGCTGTTGCTCAGCCTCATCTGCCCATGGCACTGCTCGCACAGAGGCACAGAGACTGGGGCTGCTTGCTTGTCTTGTCCCCTCAAACTTCAAACGTATCTTAGGTGGTCTCTGCTGGGCACCTTTGGCAGCCCTGCTCCGAAAATGCGAACGTCTGCAGATAGCTCGCAGGCAGAAAGAGCTAGCCTGGAAAGCTGATGCTCAGCCTCATCTGCCCATGGCACTGCTCGCACAGAGGCACAGAGACTGGGGCTGCTTGCTTGTCTTGTCCCCTCAAACTTCAAACGTAGATTAGGTGGTCTCTTCTGGGCGCCTTTGGCAGCCCTGCTCCGAAAATGCGAACGTCTGCAGATAGCTCGCAGCAGAAAGAGCTAGCCTGGAAAGCTGTTGCTCAGCCTCATCTGCCCATGGCACTGCTCGCACAGAGGCACAGAGACTGGGGCTGCTTGCTTGTCTTGTCCCCTCAAACTTCAAACGTAGCTTTGGTGGTCCGTGCCGGGCGCTTCTGGCAGCCCTGCTCCGAAAATGCGAACGTCTGCAGATAGCTCGCAGGCAGAAAGAGCTAGCCTGGAAAGCTGTTGCTCAGCCTCATCTGCCCATGGCACTGCTCGCACAGAGGCACAGAGACTGGGGCTGCTTGCTTGTCTTGTCCCCTCAAACTTCAAACGTAGCTTAGGTGGTCTGTGCTGGGCGTCTTTGGCAGCCCTGCTCCGAAAATGCGAACGTCTGCAGATAGCTCGCAGGCAGAAAGAGCTAGCCTGGAAAGCTGTTGCTCAGCCTCATCTGCCCATGGCACTGCTCGCACAGAGGCACAGAGACTGGGGCTGCTTGCTTATCTTGCCCCCTGAAACTTCAAACGTAGCTTAGGTGGTCCGTGCCGGGCGCCTCCGGCAGCCCTGCTCCGAAAATGCGAACGTCTGCAGATAGCTCGCAGGCAGAAAGAGCTAGTCTGGAAAGCTGTTGCTCAGCCTCATCTGCCCATGGCACTGCTCGCACAGAGGCACAGAGACTGGGGCTGCTTGCTTGTCTTGTCCCCTCAAACTTCAAATGTATCTTAGGTGGTCTGTGCCGGGCGCCTCCGGCAGCCCTGCTCTGAAAATGCGAACGTCTGCAGATAGCTCGCAGCAGAAAGAGCTAGCCTGGAAAGCTGTTGCTCAGCCTCATCTGCCCATGGCACTGCTCGCACAGAGGCACAGAGACTGGGGCTGCTTGCTTGTCTTGTCCCCTCAAACTTCAAACGTAGCTTAGGTGGTCCGTGCCGGGCGCCTTTGGCAGCCCTGCTCCGAAAATGCGAACGTCTGCAGATAGGTCGCAGGCAGAAAGAGCTAGCCTGGAAAGCTGTTGCTCAGCCTCATCTGCCCATGGCACTGCTCGCACAGAGGCACAGAGACTGGGGCTGCTTGATTGTCTTGCCCCCTCAGACTTCAAACGTATCTTTTGGCTGTTTGTGCCGGGCGCCTTTGGCAGCCCTGCTCCGAAAATGCAAACGTCTGCAGATAGCTCGCAGGCAGAAAGAGCTAGCCTGGAAAGCTCTTGCTCAGCGTCATCTGCCCATGGCACTGCTCGCACAGAGGCACAGAGACTGGGGCTGCTTGCTTGTCTTGCCCCCTCAGACTTCAAACGTAGCTTAGGTGGTCTCTGATGGGCGCCTTTGGCAGCCCTGCTCCGAAAATGCGAACGTCTGCAGATAGCTCGCAGGCAGAAAGAGCTAGCCTGGAAAGCTGTTGCTCAGCCTCATCTGCCCATGGCACTGCTCGCACAGAGGCACAGAGACTGGGGCTGCTTGCTTGTCTTGTCCCCTCAAACTTCAAACGTAGCTTTGGTGGTCCGTGCCGGGCGCTTCTGGCAGCCCTGCTCCGAAAATGCGAACGTCTGCAGATAGCTCGCAGGCAGAAAGAGCTAGCCTGGAAAGCTGTTGCTCAGCCTCATCTGCCCATGGCACTGCTCGCACAGAGGCACAGAGACTGGGGCTGCTTGCTTGTCTTGTCCCCTGAAACTTCAAACGTAGCTTAGGTGGTTCGTGCCGGGCGCCGTTGGCAGCCCTGCTCCGAAAATGCAAACATCTGCAGATAGCTCGCAGGCAGAAAGAGCTAGCCTGGAAAGCTGTTGCTCAGCCTCATCTGCCCATGGCACTGCTCGCACAGAGGCACAGAGACTGGGGCTGCTTGCTTGTCTTGCCCCCTCAGACTTCAAACGTAGCTTAGGTGGTCCGTGCCGGGCGCCTCCGGCAGCCCTGCTCCGAAAATGCGAACGTCTGCAGATAGCTCGCAGCAGAAAGAGCTAGCCTGGAAAGCTGTTGCTCAGCCTCATCTGCCCATGGCACTGCTCGCACAGAGGCACAGAGACTGGGGCTGCTTGCTTGTCTTGCCCCCTGAAACTTCAAACGTAGCTTAGGTGGTCCGTGCCGGGCGCCTCCGGCAGCCCTGCTCCGAAAATGCGAACGTCTGCAGATAGCTCGCAGGCAGAAAGAGCTAGCCTGGAAAGCTGTTGCTCAGCCTCATCTGCCCATGGCACTGCTCGCACAGAGGCACAGAGACTGGGGCTGCTTGATTGTCTTGCCCCCTCAGACTTCAAACGTATCTTTTGGCTGTTTGTGCCGGGCGCCTTTGGCAGCCCTGCTCCGAAAATGCAAACGTCTGCAGATAGCTCACAGCCAGAAAGAGCTAGCCTGGAAAGCTGTTGCTCAGCCTCATCTGCCCATGGCACTGCTCGCACAGAGGCACAGAGACTGGGGCTGCTTGCTTGTCTTGTCCCATCAAACTTCAAATGTAGCTTAGGTGGTCTCTGCTGGGCGCCTCCGGCAGCCCTGCTCCGAAAATGCGAACGTCTGCAGATAGCTCGCAGCAGAAAGAGCTAGCCTGGAAAGCTGTTGCTCAGCCTCATCTGCCCATGGCACTGCTCGCACAGAGGCACAGAGACTGGGGCTGCTTGCTTGTCTTGTCCCCTGAAACTTCAAACGTAGCTTTGGTGGTCCGTGCCGGGCGCTTCTGGCAGCCCTGCTCCGAAAATGCGAACGTCTGCAGATAGCTCGCAGGCAGAAAGAGCTAGCCTGGAAAGCTGTTGCTCAGCCTCATCTGCCCATGGCACTGCTCGCACAGAGGCACAGAGACTGGGGCTGCTTGCTTGTCTTGTCCCCTCAAACTTCAAACGTAGCTTTGGTGGTCCGTGCCGTGCGCTTCTGGCAGCCCTGCTCCGAAAATGCGAACGTCTGCAGATAGCTCGCAGGCAGAAAGAGCTAGCCTGGAAAGCTGTTGCTCAGCCTCATCTGCCCATGGCACTGCTCGCACAGAGGCACAGAGACTGGGGCTGCTTGCTTGTCTTGTCCCCTGAAACTTCAAACGTAGCTTAGGTGGTTCGTGCCGGGCGCCGTTGGCAGCCCTGCTCCGAAAATGCAAACATCTGCAGATAGCTCGCAGGCAGAAAGAGCTAGCCTGGAAAGCTGTTGCTCAGCCTCATCTGCCCATGGCACTGCTCGCACAGAGGCACAGAGACTGGGGCTGCTTGCTTGTCTTGCTCCCTCAGACTTCAAACGTAGCTTAGGTGGTCCGTGCCGGGCGCCTCCGGCAGCCCTGCTCCGAAAATGCGAACGTCTGCAGATAGCTCGCAGCAGAAAGAGCTAGCCTGGAAAGCTGTTGCTCAGCCTCATCTGCCCATGGCACTGCTCGCACAGAGGCACAGAGACTGGGGCTGCTTGCTTGTCTTGTCCCCTCAAACTTCAAACGTAGCCTAGGTGGTCCGTGCCTGGCGCTTCTGGCAGCCCTGCTCCGAAAATGCGAACGTCTGCAGATAGCTCGCAGGCAGAAAGAGCTAGCCTGGAAAGCTGTTGCTCAGCCTCATCTGCCCATGGCACTGCTCGCACAGAGGCACAGAGACTGGGGCTGCTTGCTTGTCTTGTCCCCTCAAACTTCAAACGTAGCTTAGGTGGTCTCTGCTGGGCACCTTTGGCAGCCCTGCTCCGAAAATGCGAACGTCTGCAGATAGCTCGCAGGCAGAAAGAGCTAGCCTGGAAAGCTGATGCTCAGCCTCATCTGCCCATGGCACTGCTCGCACAGAGGCTCAGAGACTGGGGCTGCTTGCTTGTCTTGTCCCCTCAAACTTCAAACGTAGATTAGGTGGTCTCTGTGGGCGCCTTTGGCAGCCCTGCTCCGAAAATGCGAACGTCTGCAGATAGCTCGCAGCAGAAAGAGCTAGCCTGGAAAGCTGTTGCTCAGCCTCATCTGCCCATGGCACTGCTCGCACAGAGGCACAGAGACTGGGGCTGCTTGCTTGTCTTGTCCCCTCAAACTTCAAACGTAGCTTTGGTGGTCCGTGCCGGGCGCTTCTGGCAGCCCTGCTCCGAAAATGCGAACGTCTGCAGATAGCTCGCAGGCAGAAAGAGCTAGCCTGGAAAGCTGTTGCTCAGCCTCATCTGCCCATGGCACTGCTCGCACAGAGGCACAGAGACTGGTGCTGCTTGCTTGTCTTGTCCCCTCAAACTTCAAACGTAGCTTAGGTGGTCTGTGCCGGGCGCCTTTGGCAGCCCTGCTCTGAAAATGCAAACGTCTGCAGATAGCTCGCAGGCAGAAAGAGCTAGCCTGGAAAGCTCTTGCTCAGCGTCATCTGCCCATGGCACTGCTCGCACAGAGGCACAGAGACTGGGGCTGCTTGCTTGTCTTGTCCCCCCAAACTTCAAACGTAGATTAGGTGGTCTCTGCTGGGCGCCTCCGGCAGCCCTGCTCCGAAAATGCGAACGTCTGCAGATAGCTCGCAGGCAGAAAAAGCTAGCCTGGAAAGCTGTTGCTCAGCCTCATCTGCCCATGGCACTGCTCGCACAGAGGCACAGAGACTGGGGCTGCTTGCTTGTCTTGTCCCCTCAAACTTCAAATGTATCTTAGGTGGTCTGTGCCGGGCGCCTCCGGCAGCCCTGCTCTGAAAATGCGAACGTCTGCAGATAGCTCGCAGCAGAAAGAGCTAGCCTGGAAAGCTGTTGCTCAGCCTCATCTGCCCATGGCACTGCTCGCACAGAGGCACAGAGACTGGGGCTGCTTGCTTATCTTGCCCCCTGAAACTTCAAACGTAGCTTAGGTGGTCCGTGCCGGGCGCCTCCGGCAGCCCTGCTCCGAAAATGCGAACGTCTGCAGATAGCTCGCAGGCAGAAAGAGCTAGTCTGGAAAGCTGTTGCTCAGCCTCATCTGCCCATGGCACTGCTCGCACAGAGGCACAGAGACTGGGGCTGCTTGCTTGTCTTGTCCCCTCAAACTTCAAATGTATCTTAGGTGGTCTGTGCCGGGCGCCTCCGGCAGCCCTGCTCTGAAAATGCGAACGTCTGCAGATAGCTCGCAGCAGAAAGAGCTAGCCTGGAAAGCTGTTGCTCAGCCTCATCTGCCCATGGCACTGCTCGCACAGAGGCACAGAGACTGGGGCTGCTTGCTTGTCTTGTCCCCTCAAACTTCAAACGTAGCTTAGGTGGTCCGTGCCGGGCGCTTCTGGCAGCCCTGCTCTGAAAATGCGAACGTCTGCAGATAGCTCGCAAGCAGAAAGAGCTAGCCTGGAAAGCTGTTGCTCAGCCTCATCTGCCCATGGCACTGCTCGCACAGAGGCACAGAGACTGGGGCTGCTTGCTTGTCTTGTCCCCTCAAACTTCAAACGTAGCTTAGGTGGTCCGTGCCGGGCGCCTTTGGCAGCCCTGCTCCGAAAATGCGAACGTCTGCAGATAGGTCGCAGGCAGAAAGAGCTAGCCTGGAAAGCTGTTGCTCAGCCTCATCTGCCCATGGCACTGCTCGCACAGAGGCACAGAGACTGGGGCTGCTTGATTGTCTTGCCCCCTCAGACTTCAAACGTATCTTCTGGCTGTTTGTGCCGGGCGCCTTTGGCAGCCCTGCTCCGAAAATGCAAACGTCTGCAGATAGCTCGCAGGCAGAAAGAGCTAGCCTGGAAAGCTCTTGCTCAGCGTCATCTGCCCATGGCACTGCTCGCACAGAGGCACAGAGACTGGGGCTGCTTGCTTGTCTTGCCCCCTCAGACTTCAAACGTAGCTTAGGTGGTCTCTGATGGGCGCCTTTGGCAGCCCTGCTCCGAAAATGCGAACGTCTGCAGATAGCTCGCAGGCAGAAAGAGCTAGCCTGGAAAGCTGTTGCTCAGCCTCATCTGCCCATGGCACTGCTCGCACAGAGGCACAGAGACTGGGGCTGCTTACTTGTCTTGTCCCCTCAAACTTCAAACGTAGCTTTGGTGGTCCGTGCCGGGCGCTTCTGGCAGCCCTGCTCCGAAAATGCGAACGTCTGCAGATAGCTCGCAGGCAGAAAGAGCTAGCCTGGAAAGCTGTTGCTCAGCCTCATCTGCCCATGGCACTGCTCGCACAGAGGCACAGAGACTGGGGCTGCTTGCTTGTCTTGTCCCCTGAAACTTCAAACGTAGCTTAGGTGGTTCGTGCCGGGCGCCGTTGGCAGCCCTGCTCCGAAAATGCAAACATCTGCAGATAGCTCGCAGGCAGAAAGAGCTAGCCTGGAAAGCTGTTGCTCAGCCTCATCTGCCCATGGCACTGCTCGCACAGAGGCACAGAGACTGGGGCTGCTTGCTTGTCTTGCCCCCTCAGACTTCAAACGTAGCTTAGGTGGTCCGTGCCGGGCGCCTCCGGCAGCCCTGCTCCGAAAATGCGAACGTCTGCAGATAGCTCGCAGCAGAAAGAGCTAGCCTGGAAAGCTGTTGCTCAGCCTCATCTGCCCATGGCACTGCTCGCACAGAGGCACAGAGACTGGGGCTGCTTGCTTGTCTTGCCCCCTGAAACTTCAAACGTAGCTTAGGTGGTCCGTGCCGGGCGCCTCCGGCAGCCCTGCTCCGAAAATGCGAACGTCTGCAGATAGCTCGCAGGCAGAAAGAGCTAGCCTGGAAAGCTGTTGCTCAGCCTCATCTGCCCATGGCACTGCTCGCACAGAGGCACAGAGACTGGGGCTGCTTGATTGTCTTGCCCCCTCAGACTTCAAACGTATCTTTTGGCTGTTTGTGCCGGGCGCCTTTGGCAGCCCTGCTCCGAAAATGCAAACGTCTGCAGATAGCTCACAGCCAGAAAGAGCTAGCCTGGAAAGCTGTTGCTCAGCCTCATCTGCCCATGGCACTGCTCGCACAGAGGCACAGAGACTGGGGCTGCTTGCTTGTCTTGTCCCCTCAAACTTCAAATGTAGCTTAGGTGGTCTCTGCTGGGCGCCTCCGGCAGCCCTGCTCCGAAAATGCGAACGTCTGCAGATAGCTCGCAGCAGAAAGAGCTAGCCTGGAAAGCTGTTGCTCAGCCTCATCTGCCCATGGCACTGCTCGCACAGAGGCACAGAGACTGGGGCTGCTTGCTTGTCTTGTCCCCTGAAACTTCAAACGTAGCTTTGGTGGTCCGTGCCGGGCGCTTCTGGCAGCCCTGCTCCGAAAATGCGAATGTCTGCAGATAGCTCGCAGGCAGAAAGAGCTAGCCTGGAAAGCTGTTGCTCAGCCTCATCTGCCCATGGCACTGCTCGCACAGAGGCACAGAGACTGGGGCTGCTTGCTTGTCTTGTCCCCTCAAACTTCAAACGTAGCTTTGGTGGTCCGTGCCGTGCGCTTCTGGCAGCCCTGCTCCGAAAATGCGAACGTCTGCAGATAGCTCGCAGGCAGAAAGAGCTAGCCTGGAAAGCTGTTGCTCAGCCTCATCTGCCCATGGCACTGCTCGCACAGAGGCACAGAGACTGGGGCTGCTTGCTTGTCTTGTCCCCTCAAACTTCAAACGTAGCTTAGGTGGTTCGTGCCGGGCGCCGTTGGCAGCCCTGCTCCGAAAATGCAAACATCTGCAGATAGCTCGCAGGCAGAAAGAGCTAGCCTGGAAAGCTGTTGCTCAGCCTCATCTGCCCATGGCACTGCTCGCACAGAGGCACAGAGACTGGGGCTGCTTGCTTGTCTTGCTCCCTCAGACTTCAAACGTAGCTTAGGTGGTCCGTGCCGGGCGCCTCCGGCAGCCCTGCTCCGAAAATGCGAACGTCTGCAGATAGCTCGCAGCAGAAAGAGCTAGCCTGGAAAGCTGTTGCTCAGCCTCATCTGCCCATGGCACTGCTCGCACAGAGGCACAGAGACTGGGGCTGCTTGCTTGTCTTGTCCCCTCAAACTTCAAACGTAGCTTAGGTGGTCCGTGCCTGGCGCTTCTGGCAGCCCTGCTCCGAAAATGCGAACGTCTGCAGATAGCTCGCAGGCAGAAAGAGCTAGCCTGGAAAGCTGTTGCTCAGCCTCATCTGCCCATGGCACTGCTCGCACAGAGGCACAGAGACTGGGGCTGCTTGCTTGTCTTGTCCCCTCAAAATTCAAACGTATCTTAGGTGGTCTCTGCTGGGCACCTTTGGCAGCCCTGCTCCGAAAATGCGAACGTCTGCAGATAGCTCGCAGCCAGAAAGAGCTAGCCTGGAAAGCTGATGCTCAGCCTCATCTGCCCATGGCACTGCTCGCACAGAGGCACAGAGACTGGGGCTGCTTGCTTGTCTTGTCCCCTCAAACTTCAAATGTATCTTAGGTGGTCTGTGCCGGGCGCCTCCGGCAGCCCTGCTCTGAAAATGCGAACGTCTGCAGATAGCTCGCAGCAGAAAGAGCTAGCCTGGAAAGCTGTTGCTCAGCCTCATCTGCCCATGGCACTGCTCGCACAGAGGCACAGAGACTGGGGCTGCTTGCTTGTCTTGTCCCCTCAAACTTCAAACGTAGCTTAGGTGGTCCGTACCGGGCGCTTCTGGCAGCCCTGCTCTGAAAATGCGAACGTCTGCAGATAGCTCGCAAGCAGAAAGAGCTAGCCTGGAAAGCTGTTGCTCAGCCTCATCTGTCCATGGCACTGCTCGCACAGAGGCACAGAGACTGGGGCTGCTTGCTTGTCTTGTCCCCTCAAACTTCAAACGTATCTTAGGTGGTCTCTGCTGGGCGCCTTTGGCAGCCCTGCTCCGAAAATGCGAACGTCTGCAGATAGCTCGCAGCAGAAAGAGCTAGCCTGGAAAGCTGTTGCTCAGCCTCATCTGCCCATGGCACTGCTCGCACAGAGGCACAGAGACTGGGGCTGCTTGCTTGTCTTGTCCCCTCAAACTTCAAACGTAGCTTAGGTGGTCTCTGCCGGGCGCTTCTGGCAGCCCTGCTCCGAAAATGCGAACGTCTGCAGATAGCTCGCAGGCAGAAAGAGCTAGCCTGGAAAGCTGTTGCTCAGCCTCATCTGCCCATGGCACTGCTCGCACAGAGGCACAGAGACTGGGGCTGCTTGCTTGTCTTGTCCCCTCAAACTTCAAACGTAACTTAGGTGGTCCGTGCCGGGCGCCTTTGGCAGCCCTGCTCCGAAAATGCGAACGTCTGCAGGTAGCTCGCAGGCAGAAAGAGCTAGCCTGGAAAGCTGTTGCTCAGCCTCATCTGCCCATGGCACTGCTCGCACAGAGGCACAGAGACTGGGGCTGCTTGATTGTCTTGTCCCCTCAGACTTCAAACGTATCTTTTGGCTGTTTGTGCCGGGCGCCTTTGGCAGCCCTGCTCTGAAAATGCAAACGTCTGCAGATAGCTCGCAGGCAGAAAGAGCTAACCTGGAAAGCTGTTGCTCAGCCTCATCTGCCCATGGCACTGCTCGCACAGAGGCACAGAGACTGGGGCTGCTTGCTTGTCTTGTCCCCTCAAACTTCAAACGTAGCTTAGGTGGTCCGTGCCGGGCGCCTCCGGCAGCCCTGCTCCGAAAATGCGAACGTCTGCAGATAGCTCGCAGGCAGAAAGAGCTAGTCTGGAAAGCTGTTGCTCAGCCTCATCTACCCATGGCACTGCTTGCACAGAGGCACAGAGACTGGGGCTGCTTGCTTGTCTTGTCCCCTCAAACTTCAAACGTAGCTTAGGTGGTCTGTGCTGGGCTCCGTTGGCAGTCCTGCTCCGAAAATGCGAATGTCTGCAGATAGCTCGCAGACAGAAAGAGCTAGCCTGGAAAGCTGTTGCTCAGCCTCATCTGCCCATGGCACTGCTCGCACAGAGGCACAGAGACTGGGGCTGCTTGCTTGTCTTGTCCCCTCAAACATCAAACGTATCTTAGGTGGTCTCTGCTGGGCGCCTTTGGCAGCCCTGCTCCGAAAATGCGAACGTCTGCAGATAGCTCGCAGGCAGAAAGAGCTAGCCTGGAAAGCTGTTGCTCAGCCTCATCTGCCCATGGCACTGCTCGCACAGAGGCACAGAGACTGGGGCTGCTTGCTTGTCTTGTCCCCTCAAACTTCAAACGTATCTTAGGTGGTCTCTGCTGGGCGCCTTTGGCAGCCCTGCTCCGAAAATGCGAACGTCTGCAGATAGCTCGCAGGCAGAAAGAGCTAGCCTGGAAAGCTGTTGCTCAGCCTCATCTGCCCATGGCACTGCTCGCACAGAGGCACAGAGACTGGGGCTGCTTGCTTGTCTTGTCCCCTGAAACTTCAAACGTAGCTTTGGTGGTCCGTGCCGGGCGCCTTTGGCAGCCCTGCTCCGAAAATGTGAACGTCTGCAGAGAGCTCGCAGGCAGAAAGAGCTAGTCTGGAAAGCTGTTGCTCAGCCTCATCTGCCCATGGCACTGCTCGCACAGAGGCACAAAGACTGGGGCTGCTTGCTTGTCTTGTCCCCTCAAACTTCAAATGTAGCTTAGGTGGTCTGTGCCGGGCGCCTCCGGCAGCCCTGCTCTTGAAAATGTGAACGTCTGCAGATAGCTCGCAGGCAGAAAGAGCTAGCCTGGAAAGCTGTTGCTCAGCCTCATCTGCCCATGGCACTGCTCGCACAGAGGCACAGAGACTGGGGCTGCTTGCTTGTCTTGTCCCCTGAAACTTCAAACGTAGCTTTGGTGGTCCGTGCCGGGCGCCTTTGGCAGCCCTGCTCCGAAAATGCGAACGTCTGCAGATAGCTCGCAGGCAGAAAGAGCTAGTCTGGAAAGCTGTTGCTCAGCCTCATCTGCCCATGGCACTGCTCGCACAGAGGCACAAAGACTGGGGCTGCTTGCTTGTCTTGTCCCCTCAAACTTCAAATGTAGCTTAGGTGGTCTGTGCCGGGCGCCTCCGGCAGCCCTGCTCTTGAAAATGTGAACGTCTGCAGATAGCTCGCAGGCAGAAAGAGCTAGCCTGGAAAGCTGTTGCTCAGCCTCATCTGCCCATGGCACTGCTTGCACAGAGGCACAGAGACTGGGGCTGCTTGCTTGTCTTGTCCCCTCAAACTTCAAAAGTAGCTTAGGTGGTCTCTGCTGGGCGCCTCCGGCAGCCCTGCTCCGAAAATGCGAAAGTCTGCAGATAGCTCGCAGCAGAAAGAGCTAGCCTGGAAAGCTGTTGCTCAGCCTCATCTGCCCATGGCACTGCTCGCACAGAGGCACAGAGACTGGGGCTGCTTGCTTGTCTTGCCCCCTCAGACTTCAAACGTAGCTTAGGTGGTCTCTGATGGGCGCCTTTGGCAGCCCTGCTCCGAAAATGCGAACGTCTGCAGATAGCTCGCAGGCAGAAAGAGCTAGCCTGGAAAGCTGTTGCTCAGCCTCATCTGCCCATGGCACTGCTCGCACAGAGGCACAGAGACTGGGGCTGCTTGCTTGTCTTGCCCCCTCAAACTTCAAACGTAGCTTTGGTGGTCCGTGCCGGGCGCTTCGGGCAGCCCTGCTCCGAAAATGCGAACGTCTGCAGATAGCTCGCAGGCAGAAAGAGCTAGCCTGGAAAGCTGTTGCTCAGCCTCATCTGCCCATGGCACTGCTCGCACAGAGGCACAGAGACTGGGGCTGCTTGCTTGTCTTGTCCCCTGAAACTTCAAACGTAGCTTAGGTGGTCCGTGCCGGGCGCCGTTGGCAGCCCTGCTCCGAAAATGCAAACGTCTGCAGATAGCTCGCAGGCAGAAAGAGCTAGCCTGGAAAGCTGTTGCTCAGCCTCATCTGCCCATGGCACTGCTCGCACAGAGGCACAGAGACTGGGGCTGCTTGCTTGTCTTGTCCCCTCAAACTTCAAACGTAGATTAGGTGGTCTCTGCTGGGCGCCTCCGGCAGCCCTGCTCCGAAAATGCGAACGTCTGCAGATAGCTCGCAGCAGAAAGAGCTAGCCTGGAAAGCTGTTGCTCAGCCTCATCTGCCCATGGCACTGCTCGCACAGAGGCACAGAGACTGGGGCTGCTTGCTTGTCTTGTCCCCTCAAACTTCAAACGTAGCTTAGGTGGTCCGTGCCGGGCGCTTCTGGCAGCCCTGCTCCGAAAATGCGAACGTCTGCAGATAGCTCGCAGGCAGAAAGAGCTAGCCTGGAAAGCTGTTGCTCAGCCTCATCTGCCCATGGCACTGCTCGCACAGAGGCACAGAGACTGGGGCTGCTTGCTTGTCTTGTCCCCTCAAACTTCAAACGTAGCTTAGGTGGTCCGTGCCGGGCGCCTTTGGCAGCCCTGCTCCGAAAATGCGAACGTCTGCAGGTAGCTCGCGGGCAGAAAGAGCTAGCCTGGAAAGCTGTTGCTCAGACTCATCTGCCCATGGCACTGCTCGTACAGAGGCACAGAGACTGGGGCTGCTTGCTTGTCTTGTCCCCCCAAATTTCAAACGTAGATTAGGTGGTCTCTGCTGGGCGCCTCCGGCAGCCCTGCTCCGAAAATGCGAACGTCTGCAGATAGCTCGCAGGCAGAAAAAGCTAGCCTGGAAAGCTGTTGCTCAGCCTCATCTGCCCATGGCACTGCTCGCACGGAGGCACAGAGACTGGGGCTGCTTGCTTGTCTTGTTCCCTCAAACTTCAAACGTAGCTTAGGTGGTCCGTGCCGGGTGCTTGCGGCAGCCCTGCTCCGAAAATGCGAACATCTGCAGATAGCTCGCAGGCAGAAAGAGCTAGCCTGGAAAGCTTTTGCTCAGCCTCATCTGCCCATGGCACTGCTCGCACAGAGGCACAGAGACTGGGGCTGCTTGCTTGTCTTGTCCCCTCAAACTTCAAAAGTATCTTAGGTGGTCTGTGCTGGGCGTCTTTGGCAGCCCTGCTCCGAAAATGCGAACGTCTGCAGATAGCTCGCAGGCAGAAAGAGCTAGCCTGGAAAGCTGTTGCTCAGCCTCATCTGCCCATGGCACTGCTCGCACAGAGGCACAGAGACTGGGGCTGCTTGCTTGTCTTGTCCCCTCAAACTTCAAACGTAGCTTAGGTGGTCCGTGCCGGGCGCTTCTGGCAGCCCTGCTCCGAAAATGCGAACGTCTGCAGATAGCTCGCAGGCAGAAAGAGCTAGCCTGGAAAGCTGTTGCTCAGCCTCATCTGCCCATGGCACTGCTCGCACAGAGGCACAGAGACTGGGGCTGCTTGCTTGTCTTGTCCCCTCAAACTTCAAACGTAGCTTAGGTGGTCCGTGCCGGGCGCCTTTGGCAGCCCTGCTCCGAAAATGCGAACGTCTGCAGGTAGCTCGCGGGCAGAAAGAGCTAGCCTGGAAAGCTGTTGCTCAGACTCATCTGCCCATGGCACTGCTCGTACAGAGGCACAGAGACTGGGGCTGCTTGCTTGTCTTGTCCCCCCAAATTTCAAACGTAGATTAGGTGGTCTCTGCTGGGCGCCTCCGGCAGCCCTGCTCCGAAAATGCGAACGTCTGCAGATAGCTCGCAGGCAGAAAAAGCTAGCCTGGAAAGCTGTTGCTCAGCCTCATCTGCCCATGGCACTGCTCGCACAGAGGCACAGAGACTGGGGCTGCTTGCTTGTCTTGTTCCCTCAAACTTCAAACGTAGCTTAGGTGGTCCGTGCCGGGTGCTTGCGGCAGCCCTGCTCCGAAAATGCGAACATCTGCAGATAGCTCGCAGGCAGAAAGAGCTAGCCTGGAAAGCTTTTGCTCAGCCTCATCTGCCCATGGCACTGCTCGCACAGAGGCACAGAGACTGGGGCTGCTTGCTTGTCTTGTCCCCTCAAACTTCAAACGTATCTTAGGTGGTCTGTGCTGGGCGTCTTTGGCAGCCCTGCTCCGAAAATGCGAACGTCTGCAGATAGCTCGCAGGCAGAAAGAGCTAGCCTGGAAAGCTGTTGCTCAGCCTCATCTGCCCATGGCACTGCTCGCACAGAGGCACAGAGACTGGGGCTACTTGCTTGTCTTGCACCCTGAAACTTCAAACGTAGCTTAGGTGGTCCGTGCCGGGCGCCTCCGGCAGCCCTGCTCCAAAAATGCGAACGTCTGCAGATAGCTCGCAGGCAGAAAGAGCTAGCCTGGAAAGCTGTTGCTCAGCCTCATCTGCCCATGGCACTGCTCGCACAGAGGCACAGAGACTGGGGCTGCTTGCTTGTCTTGCCCCCTCAGACTTCAAACGTAGCTTAGGTGGTCCGTGCCGGGCGCCTTTGGCAGCCCTGCTCCGAAAATGCGAACGTCTGCAGATAGCTCGCAGCCAGAAAGAGCTAGCCTGGAAAGCTGTTGCTCAGCCTCATCTGCCCATGGCACTGCTCGCACAGAGGCACAGAGACTGGGGCTGCTTGCTTGTCTTGTCCCCTCAAACTTCAAACGTAGCTTTGGTGATCCGTGCCGGGCGCTTCTGGCAGCCCTGCTCCGAAAATGCGAACGTCTGCAGATAGTTCGCAGGCAGAAAGAGCTAGCCTGGAAAGCTGTTGCTCAGCCTCATCTGCCCATAGCACTGCTCGCACAGAGGCACAGAGACTGGGGCTGCTTGCTTGTCTTGTCCCCTCAAACTTCAAACGTATCTTAGGTGGTCTCTGCTGGGCGCCTTTGGCAGCCCTGCTCCGAAAATGCGAACGTCTGCAGATAGCTCGCAGGCAGAAAGAGCTAGCCTGGAAAGCTGTTGCTCAGCCTCATCTGCCCATGGCACTGCTCGCACAGAGGCATAGAGACTGGGGCTGCTTGCTTGTCTTGCCCCCTCAGACTTCAAACGTAGCTTAGGTGGTCCGTGCCGGGCGCCTCCGGCAGCCCTGCTCTGAAAATGCGAACGTCTGCAGATAGCTCGCAGCAGAAAGAGCTAGCCTGGAAAGCTGTTGCTCAGTCTCATCTGCCCATGGCACTGCTCGCACAGAGGCACAGAGACTGGGGCTGCTTGCTTGTCTTGTCCCCTCAAACTTCAAAAGTAGCTTAGGTGGTCCGTGCCGGGCGCTTCTGGCAGCCCTGCTCCGAAAATGCAAACGTCTGCAGATAGCTCGCAGGCAGAAAGAGCTAGCCTGGAAAGCTCTTGCTCAGCCTCATCTGCCCATGGCACTGCTTGCACAGAGGCACAGAGACTGGGGCTGCTTGCTTGTCTTGTCCCCTTAAACTTCAAACGTAGCTTAGGTGGTCTGTGCTGGGCTCCTTTGGCAGTCCTGCTCCGAAAATGCGAACGTCTGCAGATAGCTTGCAGCCAGAAAGAGCTAGCCTGGAAAGCTGTTGCTCAGCCTCATCTGCCCATGGCACTGCTCGCACAGAGGCACAGAGACTGGGGCTGCTTGCTTGTCTTGTCCCCTCAAACTTCAAACGTAGCTTAGGTGGTCTCTGCTGGGCGCCTCCGGCAGCCCTGCTCCGAAAATGCGAAAGTCTGCAGATAGCTCGCAGCAGAAAGAGCTAGCCTGGAAAGCTGTTGCTCAGCCTCATCTGCCCATGGCACTGCTCGCACAGAGGCACAGAGACTGGGGATGCTTGCTTGTCTTGCCCCCTCAGACTTCAAACGTAGCTTAGGTGGTCTCTGATGGGCGCCTTTGGCAGCCCTGCTCCGAAAATGCGAACGTCTGCAGATAGCTCGCAGGCAGAAAGAACTAGCCTGGAAAGCTGTTGCTCAGCCTCATCTGCCCATGGCACTGCTCGCACAGAGGCACAGAGACTGGGGCTGCTTGCTTGTCTTGTCCCCTCAAACTTCAAACGTAGCTTTGGTGGTCCGTGCCGGGCGCTTCTGGCAGCCCTGCTCCGAAAATGTGAACGTCTGCAGATAGCTCGCAGGCAGAAAGAGCTAGCCTGGAAAGCTGTTGCTCAGCCTCATCTGCCCATGGCACTGCTCGCACAGAGGCACAGAGACTGGGGCTGCTTGCTTGTCTTGTCCCATGAAACTTCAAACGTAGTTTAGGTGGTCCGTGCCGGGCGCCTTTGGCAGCCCTGCTCCGAAAATGCAAACGTCTGCAGATAGCTCGCAGGCAGAAAGAGCTAGCCTGGAAAGCTGTTGCTCAGCCTCATCTGCCCATGGCACTGCTCGCACAGAGGCACAGAGACTGGGGCTGCTTGCTTGTCTTGTCCCCTCAAACTTCAAACGTAGCTTAGGTGGTCCGTGCCGGGCGCTTCTAGCAGCCCTGCTCCGAAAATGCGAACGTCTGCAGATAGCTCGCAGGCAGAAAGAGCTAGCCTGGAAAGCTGTTGCTCAGCCTCATCTGCCCATGGCACTGCTCGCACAGAGGCACAGAGACTGGGGCTGCTTGCTTGTCTTGTCCCCTCAAACTTCAAACGTAGCTTAGGTGGTCCGTGCCGGGCGCCTTTGGCAGCCCTGCTCCGAAAATGCGAACGTCTGCAGGTAGCTCGCGGGCAGAAAGAGCTAGCCTGGAAAGCTGTTGCTCAGACTCATCTGCCCATGGCACTGCTCGTACAGAGGCACAGAGACTGGGGCTGCTTGCTTGTCTTGTCCCCCCAAACTTCAAACGTAGATTAGGTGGTCTCTGCTGGGCGCCTCCGGCAGCCCTGCTCCGAAAATGCGAACGTCTGCAGATAGCTCGCAGGCAGAAAAAGCTAGCCTGGAAAGCTGTTGCTCAGCCTCATCTGCCCATGGCACTGCTCGCACAGAGGCACAGAGACTGGGGCTGCTTGCTTGTCTTGTTCCCTCAAACTTCAAACGTAGCTTAGGTGGTCCGTGCCGGGTGCTTGCGGCAGCCCTGCTCCGAAAATGCGAACATCTGCAGATAGCTCGCAGGCAGAAAGAGCTAGCCTGGAAAGCTGTTGCTCAGCCTCATCTGCCCATGGCACTGCTCGCACAGAGGCACAGAGACTGGGGCTGCTTGCTTGTCTTGCCCCCTCAGACTTCAAACGTAGCTTAGGTGGTCCGTGCCGGGCGCCTCCGGCAGCCCTGCTCCGAAAATGCGAACGTCTGCAGATAGCTCGCAGCCAGAAAGAGCTAGCCTGGAAAGCTGTTGCTCAGCCTCATCTGCCCATGGCACTGCTCGCACAGAGGCACAGAGACTGGGGCTGCTTGCTTGTCTTGTCCCCTCAAACTTCAAACGTAGCTTTGGTGGTCCGTGCCGGGCGCCTTTGGCAGCCCTGCTCCGAAAATGCGAACGTCTGCAGATAGCTCGCAGGCAGAAAGAGCTAGCCTGGAAAGCTGTTGCTCAGCCTCATCTGCCCATAGCACTGCTCGCACAGAGGCACAGAGACTGGGGCTGCTTGCTTGTCTTGTCCTCTCAAACTTCAAACGTAGATTAGGTGGTCTCTGCTGGGCGCCTCCGACAGCCCTGCTCCGAAAATGCGAACGTCTGCAGATAGCTCGCAGGCAGAAAGAGCTAGCCTGGAAAGCTGTTGCTCAGCCTCATCTGCCCATGGCACTGCTTGCACAGAGGCACAGAGACTGGGGCTGCTTGCTTGTCATGTCCCCTCAAACTTCAAACGTAGCTTAGGTGGTCCGTGCCGGATGCTTGTGGCAGCGCTGCTCTGAAAACGCGAACGTCTGCAGATAGCTCGCAGGCAGAAAGAGCTAGCCTGGAAAGCTGTTGCTCAGCCTCATCTGCCCATGGCACTGCTCGCACAGAGGCACAGAGACTGGGGCTGCTTGCTTGTCTTGTCCCCTCAAACTTCAAACGTAGATTAGGTGGTCTCTGCTGGGCGCCTCCGGCAGCCCTGCTCCGAAAATGCGAACGTCTGCAGATAGCTCGCAGGCAGAAAGAGCTAGCCTGGAAAGCTGTTGCTCAGCCTCATCTGCCCATGGCACTGCTCGCACAGAGGCACAGAGACTGGGGCTGCTTGCTTGTCTTGCCCCCTCAGACTTCAAACGTAGCTTAGGTGGTCCGTGCCGGGCGCCTCCGGCAGCCCTGCTCTGAAAATGCGAACGTCTGCAGATAGCTCGCAGCAGAAAGAGCTAGCCTGGAAAGCTGTTGCTCAGACTCATCTGCCCATGGCACTGCTCGCACAGAGGCACAGAGACTGGGGCTGCTTGCTTGTCTTGTCCCCTCAAACTTCAAAAGTAGCTTAGGTGGTCCGTGCCGGGCGCTTCTGGCAGCCCTGCTCCGAAAATGCAAACGTCTGCAGATAGCTCGCAGGCAGAAAGAGCTAGCCTGGAAAGCTCTTGCTCAGCCTCATCTGCCCATGGCACTGCTTGCACAGAGGCACAGAGACTGGGGCTGCTTGCTTGTCTTGTCCCCTTAAACTTCAAACGTAGCTTAGGTGGTCTGTGCTGGGCTCCTTTGGCAGTCCTGCTCCGAAAATGCGAACGTCTGCAGATAGCTCGCAGCCAGAAAGAGCTAGCCTGGAAAGCTGTTGCTCAGCCTCATCTGCCCATGGCACTGCTCGCACAGAGGCACAGAGACTGGGGCTGCTTGCTTGTCTTGTCCCCTCAAACTTCAAACGTAGCTTAGGTGGTCTCTGCTGGGCGCCTCCGGCAGCCCTGCTCCGAAAATGCGAAAGTCTGCAGATAGCTCGCAGCAGAAAGAGCTAGCCTGGAAAGCTGTTGCTCAGCCTCATCTGCCCATGGCACTGCTCGCACAGAGGCACAGAGACTGGGGCTGCTTGCTTGTCTTGTCCCCTCAAACTTCAAACGTAGCTTAGGTGGTCCGTGCCGGGTGCTTGTGGCAGCCCTGCTCCGAAAATGCGAACGTCTGCAGATAGCTCGCAGGCAGAAAGAGCTAGCCTGGAAAGCTGTTGCTCAGCCTCATCTGCCCATGGCACTGCTCGCACAGAGGCACAGAGACTGGGGCTGCTTGCTTGTCTTGTCCCCTGAAACTTCAAACGTAGCTTAGGTGGTCCGTGCCGGGCGCCGTTGGCAACCCTGCTCCGAAAATGCAAACGTCTGCAGATAGCTCGCAGGCAGAAAGAGCTAGCCTGGAAAGCTGTTGCTCAGCCTCATCTGCCCATGGCACTGCTCGCACAGAGGCACAGAGACTGGGGCTGCTTGCTTGTCTTGCCCCCTCAGACTTCAAACGTATCTTTTGGCTGTTTGTGCCGGGCGCCTTTGGCAGCCCTGCTCCGAAAATGCAAACGTCTGCAGATAGCTCGCAGGCAGAAAGAGCTAGCCTGGAAAGCTGTTGCTCAGCCTCATTTGCCCATGGCACTGCTCGCACAGAGGCACAGAGACTGGGGCTGCTTGCTTGTCTTGTCCCCTCAAACTTCAAACGTAGCTTAGGTGGTCCGTGCCGGGCGCCTTTGGCAGCCCTGCTACGAAAATGCGAACGTCTGCAGGTAGCTCGCGGGCAGAAAGAGCTAGCCTGGAAAGCTGTTGCTCAGACTCATCTGCCCATGGCACTGCTCGCACAGAGGCACAGAGACTGGGGCTGCTTGCTTGTCTTGTCCCCCCAAACTTCAAACGTAGATTAGGTGGTCTCTGCTGGGCGCCTCCGGCAGCCCTGCTCCGAAAATGCGAATGTCTGCAGATAGCTCGCAGGCAGAAAAAGCTAGCCTGGAAAGCTGTTGCTCAGCCTCATCTGCCCATGGCACTGCTCGCACAGAGGCACAGAGACTGGGGCTGCTTGCTTGTCTTGTCCCCTCAAACTTCAAACGTAGCTTAGGTGGTCTGTGCTGGGCGTCTTTGGCAGCCCTGCTCCGAAAATGCGAACGTCTGCAGATAGCTCGCAGGCAGAAAGAGCTAGCCTGGAAAGCTGTTGCTCAGCCTCATCTGCCCATGGCACTGCTCGCACAGAGGCACAGAGACTGGGGCTACTTGCTTGTCTTGCACCCTGAAACTTCAAACGTAGCTTAGGTGGTCCGTGCCGGGCGCCTCCGGCAGCCCTGCTCCGAAAATGCGAACGTCTGCAGATAGCTCGCAGGCAGAAAGAGCTAGCCTGGAAAGCTGTTGCTCAGCCTCATCTGCCCATGGCACTGCTCGCACAGAGGCACAGAGACTGGGGCTGCTTGCTTGTCTTGCCCCCTCAGACTTCAAACGTAGCTTAGGTGGTCCGTGCCGGGCGCCTCCGGCAGCCCTGCTCCGAAAATGCGAACGTCTGCAGATAGCTCGCAGGCAGAAAAAGCTAGCCTGGAAAGCTGTTGCTCAGCCTCATCTGCCCATGGCACTGCTCGCACAGAGGCACAGAGACTGGGGCTGCTTGCTTGTCTTGTCCCCTCAAACTTCAAACGTAGCTTTGGTGGTCCGTGCCGGGCGCTTCTGGCAGCCCTGCTCCGAAAATGCGAACGTCTGCAGATAGCTCGCAGGCAGAAAGAGCTAGCCTGGAAAGCTGTTGCTCAGCCTCATCTGCCCATGGCACTGCTCGCACAGAGGCACAGAGACTGGGGCTGCTTGCTTGTCTTGTTCCCTGAAACTTCAAACGTAGCTTAGGTGATCCGTGCCGAGCGCCTTTGGCAGCCCTGCTCCGAAAATGCGAACGTCTGCAGATAGCTCGCAGGCAGAAAGAGCTAGCCTGGAAAGCTGTTGCTCAGCCTCATCTGCCCATGGCACTGCTCGCACAGAGGCACAGAGACTGGGGCTGCTTGCTTGTCTTGCCCCCTCAGACTTCAAACGTATCTTTTGGCTGTTTGTGCCGGGCGCTTCTGGCAGCCCTGCTCCGAAAATGCAAACGTCTGCAGATAGCTCGCAGCAGAAAGAGCTAGCCTGGAAAGCTGTTGCTCAGCCTCATCTGCCCATGGCACTGCTCGCACAGAGGCACAGAGACTGGGGCTGCTTGCTTGTCTTGTCCTCTCAAACTTCAAACGTAGATTAGGTGGTCTCTGCTGGGCGCCTCCGGCAGCCCTGCTCCGAAAATGCGAACGTCTGCAGATAGCTCGCAGGCAGAAAGAGCTAGCCTGGAAAGCTGTTGCTCAGCCTCATCTGCCCATGGCACTGCTTGCACAGAGGCACAGAGACTGGGGCTGCTTGCTTGTCATGTCCCCTCAAACTTCAAACGTAGCTTAGGTGGTCCGTGCCGGATGCTTGTGGCAGCGCTGCTCTGAAAACGCGAACGTCTGCAGATAGCTCGCAGGCAGAAAGAGCTAGCCTGGAAAGCTGTTGCTCAGCCTCATCTGCCCATGGCACTGCTCGCACAGAGGCACAGAGACTGGGGCTGCTTGCTTGTCTTGTCCCCTGAAACTTCAAACGTATCTTTTGGCTGTTTGTGCCGGGCGCCTTTGGCAGCCCTGCTCCGAAAATGCAAACGTCTGCAGATAGCTCGCAGCAGAAAGAGCTAGCCTGGAAAGCTGTTGCTCAGCCTCATCTGCCCATGGCACTGCTCGCACAGAGGCACAGAGACTGGGGCTGCTTGCTTGTCTTGCCCCCTCAGACTTCAAACGTATCTTTTGGCTGTTTGTGCCGGGCGCCTTTGGCAGCCCTGCTCCGAAAATGCAAACGTCTGCAGATAGCTCGCAGCAGAAAGAGCTAGCCTGGAAAGCTGTTGCTCAGCCTCATCTGCCCATGGCACTGCTCGCACAGAGGCACAGAGACTGGGGCTGCTTGCTTGTCTTGTCCCCTCAAACTTCAAACGTAGCTTAGGTGGTCCGTGCCGGGTGCTTGTGGCAGCCCTGCTCCGAAAATGCGAACGTCTGCAGATAGCTCGCAGCCAGAAAGAGCTAGCCTGGAAAGCTGTTGCTCAGCCTCATCTGCCCATGGCACTGCTCGCACAGAGGCACAGAGACTGGGGCTGCTTGCTTGTCTTGTCCCCTCAAACTTCAAACGTAGCTTAGGTGGTCCGTGCCGGGCGCCTTTGGCAGCCCTGCTCCGAAAATGCGAACGTCTGCAGGTAGCTCGCGGGCAGAAAGAGCTAGCCTGGAAAGCTGTTGCTCAGACTCATCTGCCCATGGCACTGCTCGCACAGAGGCACAGAGACTGGGGCTGCTTGCTTGTCTTGTCCCCCCAAACTTCAAACGTAGATTAGGTGGTCTCTGCTGGGCGCCTCCGGCAGCCCTGCTCCGAAAATGCGAACGTCTGCAGATAGCTCGCAGGCAGAAAAAGCTAGCCTGGAAAGCTGTTGCTCAGCCTCATCTGCCCATGGCACTGCTCGCACAGAGGCACAGAGACTGGGGCTGCTTGCTTGTCTTGTTCCCTCAAACTTCAAACGTAGCTTAGGTGGTCCGTGTCAGGTGCTTGCGGCAGCCCTGCTCCGAAAATGCGAACATCTGCAGATAGCTCGCAGTCAGAAAGAGCTAGCCTGGAAAGCTTTTGCTCAGCATCATCTGCCCATGGCACTGCTCGCACAGAGGCACAGAGACTGGGGCTGCTTGCTTGTCTTGTCAACTCAAACTTCAAACGTAGCTTAGGTGGTCTGTGCTGGGCGTCTTTGGCAGCCCTGCTCCGAAAATGCGAACGTCTGCAGATAGCTCGCAGGCAGAAAGAGCTAGCCTGGAAAGCTGTTGCTCAGCCTCATCTGCCCATGGCACTGCTCGCACAGAGGCACAGAGACTGGGGCTACTTGCTTGTCTTGCACCCTGAAACTTCAAACGTAGCTTAGGTGGTCCGTGCCGGGCGCCTCCGGCAGCCCTGCTCCGAAAATGCGAACGTCTGCAGATAGCTCGCAGGCAGAAAGAGCTAGCCTGGAAAGCTGTTGCTCAGCCTCATCTGCCCATGGCACTGCTCGCACAGAGGCACAGAGACTGGGGCTGCTTGCTTGTCTTGCCCCCTCAGACTTCAAACGTAGCTTAGGTGGTCCGTGCCGGGCGCCTCCGGCAGCCCTGCTCCGAAAATGCGAACGTCTGCAGATAGCTCGCAGCCAGAAAAAGCTAGCCTGGAAAGCTGTTGCTCAGCCTCATCTGCCCATGGCACTGCTCGCACAGAGGCACAGAGACTGGGGCTGCTTGCTTGTCTTGTCCCCTCAAACTTCAAACGTAGCTTTGGTGGTCCGTGCCGGGCGCTTCTGGCAGCCCTGCTCCGAAAATGCGAACGTCTGCAGATAGCTCGCAGGCAGAAAGAGCTAGCCTGGAAAGCTGTTGCTCAGCCTCATCTGCCCATGGCACTGCTCGCACAGAGGCACAGAGACTGGGGCTGCTTGCTTGTCTTGTCCCCTCAAACTTCAAACGTAGCTTAGGTGGTCCGTGCCGAGCGCCTTTGGCAGCCCTGCTCCGAAAATGCGAACGTCTGCAGATAGCTCGCAGGCAGAAAGAGCTAGCATGGAAAGCTGTTGCTCAGCCTCATCTGCCCATGGCACTGCTCGCACAGAGGCACAGAGACTGGGGCTGCTTGCTTGTCTTGTCCCCTCAAACTTCAAACGTAGCTTAGGTGGTCTCTGCTGGGCGCCTCCGGCAGCCCTGCTCCGAAAATGCGAAAGTCTGCAGATAGCTCGCAGCAGAAAGAGCTAGCCTGGAAAGCTGTTGCTCAGCCTCATCTGCCCATGGCACTGCTCGCACAGAGGCACAGAGACTGGGGCTGCTTGCTTGTCTTGTCCCCTCAAACTTCAAACGTAGCTTAGGTGGTCCGTGCCGGGCGCTTCTGGCAGCCCTGCTCCGAAAATGCGAACGTCTGCAGATAGCTCGCAGGCAGAAAGAGCTAGCCTGGAAAGCTGTTGCTCAGCCTCATCTGCCCATGGCACTGCTCGCACAGAGGCACAGAGACTGGGGCTGCTTGCTTGTCTTGTCCTCTCAAACTTCAAACGTAGATTAGGTGGTCTCTGCTGGGCGCCTCCGGCAGCCCTGCTCCGAAAATGCGAACGTCTGCAGATAGCTCGCAGGCAGAAAGAGCTAGCCTGGAAAGCTGTTGCTCAGCCTCATCTGCCCATGGCACTGCTTGCACAGAGGCACAGAGACTGGGGCTGCTTGCTTGTCATGTCCCCTCAAACTTCAAACGTAGCTTAGGTGGTCCGTGCCGGATGCTTGTGGCAGCGCTGCTCTGAAAACGCGAACGTCTGCAGATAGCTCGCAGGCAGAAAGAGCTAGCCTGGAAAGCTTTTGCTCAGCCTCATCTGCCCATGGCACTGCTCGCACAGAGGCACAGAGACTGGGGCTGCTTGCTTGTCTTGTCCCCTCAAACTTCAAACGTATCTTTTGGCTGTTTGTGCCGGGCGCCTTTGGCAGCCCTGCTCCGAAAATGCAAACGTCTGCAGATAGCTCGCAGCAGAAAGAGCTAGCCTGGAAAGCTGTTGCTCAGCCTCATCTGCCCATGGCACTGCTCGCACAGAGGCACAGAGACTGGGGCTGCTTGCTTGTCTTGCCCCCTCAGACTTCAAACGTAGCTTAGGTGGTCCGTGCCGGGCGCCTCCGGCAGCCCTGCTCTGAAAATGCGAACGTCTGCAGATAGCTCGCAGCAGAAAGAGCTAGCCTGGAAAGCTGTTGCTCAGCCTCATCTGCCCATGGCACTGCTCACACAGAGGCACAGAGACTGGGGCTGCTTGCTTGTCTTGTCCCCTGAAACTTCAAACGTAGCTTAGGTGGTCCGTGCCGGGCGCCGTTGGCAACCCTGCTCCGAAAATGCAAACGTCTGCAGATAGCTCGCAGGCAGAAAGAGCTAGCCTGGAAAGCTGTTGCTCAGCCTCATCTGCCCATGGCACTGCTCGCACAGAGGCACAGAGACTGGGGCTGCTTGCTTGTCTTGCCCCCTCAGACTTCAAACGTATCTTTTGGCTGTTTGTGCCGGGCGCCTTTGGCAGCCCTGCTCCGAAAATGCAAACGTCTGCAGATAGCTCGCAGCAGAAAGAGCTAGCCTGGAAAGCTGTTGCTCAGCCTCATCTGCCCATGGCACTGCTCGCACAGAGGCACAGAGACTGGGGCTGCTTGCTTGTCTTGTCCCCTCAAACTTCAAACGTAGCTTAGGTGGTCCGTGCCGGGTGCTTGTGGCAGCCCTGCTCCGAAAATGCGAACGTCTGCAGATAGCTCGCAGCCAGAAAGAGCTAGCCTGGAAAGCTGTTGCTCAGCCTCATCTGCCCATGGCACTGCTCGCACAGAGGCACAGAGACTGGGGCTGCTTGCTTGTCTTGTCCCCTCAAACTTCAAACGTAGCTTAGGTGGTCCGTGCCGGGCGCCTTTAGCAGCCCTGCTCCGAAAATGCGAACGTCTGCAGGTAGCTCGCGGGCAGAAAGAGCTAGCCTGGAAAGCTGTTGCTCAGACTCATCTGCCCATGGCACTGCTCGCACAGAGGCACAGAGACTGGGGCTGCTTGCTTGTCTTGTCCCCCCAAACTTCAAACGTAGATTAGGTGGTCTCTGCTGGGCGCCTCCGGCAGCCCTGCTCCGAAAATGCGAACGTCTGCAGATAGCTCGCAGGCAGAAAAAGCTAGCCTGGAAAGCTGTTGCTCAGCCTCATCTGCCCATGGCACTGCTCGCACAGAGGCACAGAGACTGGGGCTGCTTGCTTGTCTTGTTCCCTCAAACTTCAAACGTAGCTTAGGTGGTCCGTGTCAGGTGCTTGCGGCAGCCCTGCTCCGAAAATGCGAACATCTGCAGATAGCTCGCAGTCAGAAAGAGCTAGCCTGGAAAGCTTTTGCTCAGCATCATCTGCCCATGGCACTGCTCGCACAGAGGCACAGAGACTGGGGCTGCTTGCTTGTCTTGTCAACTCAAACTTCAAACGTAGCTTAGGTGGTCTGTGCTGGGCGTCTTTGGCAGCCCTGCTCCGAAAATGCGAACGTCTGCAGATAGCTCGCAGGCAGAAAGAGCTAGCCTGGAAAGCTGTTGCTCAGCCTCATCTGCCCATGGCACTGCTCGCACAGAGGCACAGAGACTGGGGCTGCTTGCTTGTCTTGTCCCCTCAAACTTCAAACGTAGCTTAGGTGGTCTCTGCTGGGCGCCTCCGGCAGCCCTGCTCCGAAAATGCGAAAGTCTGCAGATAGCTCGCAGCAGAAAGAGCTAGCCTGGAAAGCTGTTGCTCAGCCTCATCTGCCCATGGCACTGCTTGCACAGAGGCACAGAGACTGGGGCTGCTTGCTTGTCATGTCCCCTCAAACTTCAAACGTAGCTTAGGTGGTCCGTGCCGGATGCTTGTGGCAGCGCTGCTCTGAAAACGCGAACGTCTGCAGATAGCTCGCAGGCAGAAAGAGCTAGCCTGGAAAGCTTTTGCTCAGCCTCATCTGCCCATGGCACTGCTCGCACAGAGGCACAGAGACTGGGGCTGCTTGCTTGTCTTGTCCCCTCAAACTTCAAACGTATCTTTTGGCTGTTTGTGCCGGGCGCCTTTGGCAGCCCTGCTCCGAAAATGCAAACGTCTGCAGATAGCTCGCAGCAGAAAGAGCTAGCCTGGAAAGCTGTTGCTCAGCCTCATCTGCCCATGGCACTGCTCACACAGAGGCACAGAGACTGGGGCTGCTTGCTTGTCTTGTCCCCTGAAACTTCAAACGTAGCTTAGGTGGTCCGTGCCGGGCGCCGTTGGCAACCCTGCTCCGAAAATGCAAACGTCTGCAGATAGCTCGCAGGCAGAAAGAGCTAGCCTGGAAAGCTGTTGCTCAGCCTCATCTGCCCATGGCACTGCTCGCACAGAGGCACAGAGACTGGGGCTGCTTGCTTGTCTTGCCCCCTCAGACTTCAAACGTATCTTTTGGCTGTTTGTGCCGGGCGCCTTTGGCAGCCCTGCTCCGAAAATGCAAACGTCTGCAGATAGCTCGCAGCAGAAAGAGCTAGCCTGGAAAGCTGTTGCTCAGCCTCATCTGCCCATGGCACTGCTCGCACAGAGGCACAGAGACTGGGGCTGCTTGCTTGTCTTGTCCCCTCAAACTTCAAACGTAGCTTAGGTGGTCCGTGCCGGGTGCTTGTGGCAGCCCTGCTCCGAAAATGCGAACGTCTGCAGATAGCTCGCAGCCAGAAAGAGCTAGCCTGGAAAGCTGTTGCTCAGCCTCATCTGCCCATGGCACTGCTCGCACAGAGGCACAGAGACTGGGGCTGCTTGCTTGTCTTGTCCCCTCAAACTTCAAACGTAGCTTAGGTGGTCCGTGCCGGGCGCCTTTGGCAGCCCTGCTCCGAAAATGCGAACGTCTGCAGGTAGCTCGCGGGCAGAAAGAGCTAGCCTGGAAAGCTGTTGCTCAGACTCATCTGCCCATGGCACTGCTCGCACAGAGGCACAGAGACTGGGGCTGCTTGCTTGTCTTGTCCCCCCAAACTTCAAACGTAGATTAGGTGGTCTCTGCTGGGCGCCTCCGGCAGCCCTGCTCCGAAAATGCGAACGTCTGCAGATAGCTCGCAGGCAGAAAAAGCTAGCCTGGAAAGCTGTTGCTCAGCCTCATCTGCCCATGGCACTGCTCGCACAGAGGCACAGAGACTGGGGCTGCTTGCTTGTCTTGTTCCCTCAAACTTCAAACGTAGCTTAGGTGGTCCGTGTCAGGTGCTTGCGGCAGCCCTGCTCCGAAAATGCGAACATCTGCAGATAGCTCGCAGTCAGAAAGAGCTAGCCTGGAAAGCTTTTGCTCAGCATCATCTGCCCATGGCACTGCTCGCACAGAGGCACAGAGACTGGGGCTGCTTGCTTGTCTTGTCAACTCAAACTTCAAACGTAGCTTAGGTGGTCTGTGCTGGGCGTCTTTGGCAGCCCTGCTCCGAAAATGCGAACGTCTGCAGATAGCTCGCAGGCAGAAAGAGCTAGCCTGGAAAGCTGTTGCTCAGCCTCATCTGCCCATGGCACTGCTCGCACAGAGGCACAGAGACTGGGGCTACTTGCTTGTCTTGCACCCTGAAACTTCAAACGTAGCTTAGGTGGTCCGTGCCGGGCGCCTCCGGCAGCCCTGCTCCGAAAATGCGAACGTCTGCAGATAGCTCGCAGGCAGAAAGAGCTAGCCTGGAAAGCTGTTGCTCAGCCTCATCTGCCCATGGCACTGCTCGCACAGAGGCACAGAGACTGGGGCTGCTTGCTTGTCTTGCCCCCTCAGACTTCAAACGTAGCTTAGGTGGTCCGTGCCGGGCGCCTCCGGCAGCCCTGCTCCGAAAATGCGAACGTCTGCAGATAGCTCGCAGCCAGAAAAAGCTAGCCTGGAAAGCTGTTGCTCAGCCTCATCTGCCCATGGCACTGCTCGCACAGAGGCACAGAGACTGGGGCTGCTTGCTTGTCTTGTCCCCTCAAACTTCAAACGTAGCTTAGGTGGTCCGTGCCGAGCGCCTTTGGCAGCCCTGCTCCGAAAATGCGAACGTCTGCAGATAGCTCGCAGGCACAAAGAGCTAGCATGGAAAGCTGTTGCTCAGCCTCATCTGCCCATGGCACTGCTCGCACAGAGGCACAGAGACTGGGGCTGCTTGCTTGTCTTGTCCCCTCAAACTTCAAACGTAGCTTAGGTGGTCTCTGCTGGGCGCCTCCGGCAGCCCTGCTCCGAAAATGCGAAAGTCTGCAGATAGCTCGCAGCAGAAAGAGCTAGCCTGGAAAGCTGTTGCTCAGCCTCATCTGCCCATGGCACTGCTCGCACAGAGGCACAGAGACTGGGGCTGCTTGCTTGTCTTGTCCCCTCAAACTTCAAACGTAGCTTAGGTGGTCCGTGCCGGGCGCTTCTGGCAGCCCTGCTCCGAAAATGCGAACGTCTGCAGATAGCTCGCAGGCAGAAAGAGCTAGCCTGGAAAGCTGTTGCTCAGCCTCATCTGCCCATGGCACTGCTCGCACAGAGGCACAGAGACTGGGGCTGCTTGCTTGTCTTGTCCCCTCAAACTTCAAACGTAGCTTAGGTGGTCCGTGCCGAGCGCCTTTGGCAGCCCTGCTCCGAAAATGCGAACGTCTGCAGATAGCTCGCAGGCAGAAAGAGCTAGCATGGAAAGCTGTTGCTCAGCCTCATCTGCCCATGGCACTGCTCGCACAGAGGCACAGAGACTGGGGCTGCTTGCTTGTCTTGTCCCCTCAAACTTCAAACGTAGCTTAGGTGGTCTCTGCTGGGCGCCTCCGGCAGCCCTGCTCCGAAAATGCGAAAGTCTGCAGATAGCTCGCAGCAGAAAGAGCTAGCCTGGAAAGCTGTTGCTCAGCCTCATCTGCCCATGGCACTGCTCGCACAGAGGCACAGAGACTGGGGCTGCTTGCTTGTCTTGTCCCCTCAAACTTCAAACGTAGCTTAGGTGGTCCGTGCCGGGTGCTTGTGGCAGCCCTGCTCCGAAAATGCGAACGTCTGCAGATAGCTCGCAGGCAGAAAGAGCTAGCCTGGAAAGCTGTTGCTCAGACTCATCTGCCCATGGCACTGCTCGCACAGAGGCACAGAGACTGGGGCTGCTTGCTTGTCTTGTCCCCCCAAACTTCAAACGTAGATTAGGTGGTCTCTGCTGGGCGCCTCCGGCAGCCCTGCTCCGAAAATGCGAACGTCTGCAGATAGCTCGCAGGCAGAAAAAGCTAGCCTGGAAAGCTGTTGCTCAGCCTCATCTGCCCATGGCACTGCTCGCACAGAGGCACAGAGACTGGGGCTGCTTGCTTGTCTTGTTCCCTCAAAATTCAAACGTAGCTTAGGTGGTCCGTGCCGGGTGCTTGCGGCAGCCCTGCTCCGAAAATGCGAACGTCTGCAGATAGCTCGCAGGCAGAAAGAGCTAGCCTGGAAAGCTTTTGCTCAGCCTCATCTGCCCATGGCACTGCTCGCACAGAGGCACAGAGACTGGGGCTGCTTGCTTGTCTTGTCAACTCAAACTTCAAACGTAGCTTAGGTGGTCTGTGCTGGGCGTCTTTGGCAGCCCTGCTCCGAAAATGCGAACGTCTGCAGATAGCTCGCAGGCAGAAAGAGCTAGCCTGGAAAGCTGTTGCTCAGCCTCATCTGCCCATGGCACTGCTCGCACAGAGGCACAGAGACTGGGGCTACTTGCTTGTCTTGCACCCTGAAACTTCAAACGTAGCTTAGGTGGTCCGTGCCGGGCGCCTCCGGCAGCCCTGCTCCGAAAATGCGAACGTCTGCAGATAGCTCGCAGGCAGAAAGAGCTAGCCTGGAAAGCTGTTGCTCAGCCTCATCTGCCCATGGCACTGCTCGCACAGAGGCACAGAGACTGGGGCTGCTTGCTTGTCTTGCCCCCTCAGACTTCAAACGTAGCTTAGGTGGTCCGTGCCGGGCGCCTCCGGCAGCCCTGCTCCGAAAATGCGAACGTCTGCAGATAGCTCGCAGCCAGAAAAAGCTAGCCTGGAAAGCTGTTGCTCAGCCTCATCTGCCCATGGCACTGCTCGCACAGAGGCACAGAGACTGGGGCTGCTTGCTTGTCTTGTCCCCTCAAACTTCAAACGTAGCTTAGGTGGTCCGTGCCGAGCGCCTTTGGCAGCCCTGCTCCGAAAATGCGAACGTCTGCAGATAGCTCGCAGGCACAAAGAGCTAGCATGGAAAGCTGTTGCTCAGCCTCATCTGCCCATGGCACTGCTCGCACAGAGGCACAGAGACTGGGGCTGCTTGCTTGTCTTGTCCCCTCAAACTTCAAACGTAGCTTAGGTGGTCTCTGCTGGGCGCCTCCGGCAGCCCTGCTCCGAAAATGCGAAAGTCTGCAGATAGCTCGCAGCAGAAAGAGCTAGCCTGGAAAGCTGTTGCTCAGCCTCATCTGCCCATGGCACTGCTCGCACAGAGGCACAGAGACTGGGGCTGCTTGCTTGTCTTGTCCCCTCAAACTTCAAACGTAGCTTAGGTGGTCCGTGCCGGGCGCTTCTGGCAGCCCTGCTCCGAAAATGCGAACGTCTGCAGATAGCTCGCAGGCAGAAAGAGCTAGCCTGGAAAGCTGTTGCTCAGCCTCATCTGCCCATGGCACTGCTCGCACAGAGGCACAGAGACTGGGGCTGCTTGCTTGTCTTGTCCCCTCAAACTTCAAACGTAGCTTAGGTGGTCCGTGCCGAGCGCCTTTGGCAGCCCTGCTCCGAAAATGCGAACGTCTGCAGATAGCTCGCAGGCAGAAAGAGCTAGCATGGAAAGCTGTTGCTCAGCCTCATCTGCCCATGGCACTGCTCGCACAGAGGCACAGAGACTGGGGCTGCTTGCTTGTCTTGTCCCCTCAAACTTCAAACGTAGCTTAGGTGGTCTCTGCTGGGCGCCTCCGGCAGCCCTGCTCCGAAAATGCGAAAGTCTGCAGATAGCTCGCAGCAGAAAGAGCTAGCCTGGAAAGCTGTTGCTCAGCCTCATCTGCCCATGGCACTGCTCGCACAGAGGCACAGAGACTGGGGCTGCTTGCTTGTCTTGTCCCCTCAAACTTCAAACGTAGCTTAGGTGGTCCGTGCCGGGTGCTTGTGGCAGCCCTGCTCCGAAAATGCGAACGTCTGCAGATAGCTCGCAGGCAGAAAGAGCTAGCCTGGAAAGCTGTTGCTCAGACTCATCTGCCCATGGCACTGCTCGCACAGAGGCACAGAGACTGGGGCTGCTTGCTTGTCTTGTCCCCCCAAACTTCAAACGTAGATTAGGTGGTCTCTGCTGGGCGCCTCCGGCAGCCCTGCTCCGAAAATGCGAACGTCTGCAGATAGCTCGCAGGCAGAAAAAGCTAGCCTGGAAAGCTGTTGCTCAGCCTCATCTGCCCATGGCACTGCTCGCACAGAGGCACAGAGACTGGGGCTGCTTGCTTGTCTTGTTCCCTCAAAATTCAAACGTAGCTTAGGTGGTCCGTGCCGGGTGCTTGCGGCAGCCCTGCTCCGAAAATGCGAACGTCTGCAGATAGCTCGCAGGCAGAAAGAGCTAGCCTGGAAAGCTTTTGCTCAGCCTCATCTGCCCATGGCACTGCTCGCACAGAGGCACAGAGACTGGGGCTGCTTGCTTGTCTTGTCCCCTCAAACTTCAAACGTAGCTTAGGTGGTCTGTGCTGGGCGTCTTTGGCAGCCCTGCTCCGAAAATGCGAACGTCTGCAGATAGCTCGCAGGCAGAAAGAGCTAGCCTGGAAAGCTGTTGCTCAGCCTCATCTGCCCATGGCACTGCTCGCACAGAGGCACAGAGACTGGGGCTACTTGCTTGTCTTGCACCCTGAAACTTCAAACGTAGCTTAGGTGGTCCGTGCCGGGCGCCTCCGGCAGCCCTGCTCCGAAAATGCGAACGTCTGCAGATAGCTCGCAGGCAGAAAGAGCTAGCCTGGAAAGCTGTTGCTCAGCCTCATCTGCCCATGGCACTGCTCGCACAGAGGCACAGAGACTGGGGCTGCTTGCTTGTCTTGCCCCCTCAGACTTCAAACGTAGCTTAGGTGGTCCGTGCCGGGCGCCTCCGGCAGCCCTGCTCCGAAAATGCGAACGTCTGCAGATAGCTCGCAGGCAGAAAAAGCTAGCCTGGAAAGCTGTTGCTCAGCCTCATCTGCCCATGGCACTGCTCGCACAGAGGCACAGAGACTGGGGCTGCTTGCTTGTCTTGTCCCCTCAAACTTCAAACGTAGCTTTGGTGGTCCGTGCCGGGCGCTTCTGGCAGCCCTGCTCCGAAAATGCGAACGTCTGCAGATAGCTCGCAGGCAGAAAGAGCTAGCCTGGAAAGCTGTTGCTCAGCCTCATCTGCCCATGGCACTGCTCGCACAGAGGCACAGAGACTGGGGCTGCTTGCTTGTCTTGTTCCCTGAAACTTCAAACGTAGCTTAGGTGATCCGTGCCGAGCGCCTTTGGCAGCCCTGCTCCGAAAATGCGAACGTCTGCAGATAGCTCGCAGGCAGAAAGAGCTAGCCTGGAAAGCTGTTGCTCAGCCTCATCTGCCCATGGCACTGCTCGCACAGAGGCACAGAGACTGGGGCTGCTTGCTTGTCTTGCCCCCTCAGACTTCAAACGTATCTTTTGTCTGTTTGTGCCGGGCGCCTTTGGCAGCCCTGCTCCGAAAATGCAAACGTCTGCAGATAGCTCGCAGGCAGAAAGAGCTAGCCTGGAAAGCTGTTGCTCAGCCTCATCTGCCCATGGCACTGCTCGCACAGAGGCACAGAGACTGGGGCTGCTTGCTTGTCTTGTCCTCTCAAACTTCAAACGTAGATTAGGTGGTCTCTGCTGGGCGCCTCCGGCAGCCCTGCTCCGAAAATGCGAACGTCTGCAGATAGCTCGCAGGCAGAAAGAGCTAGCCTGGAAAGCTGTTGCTCAGCCTCATCTGCCCATGGCACTGCTTGCACAGAGGCACAGAGACTGGGGCTGCTTGCTTGTCATGTCCCCTCAAACTTCAAACGTAGCTTAGGTGGTCCGTGCCGGATGCTTGTGGCAGCGCTGCTCTGAAAACGCGAACGTCTGCAGATAGCTCGCAGGCAGAAAGAGCTAGCCTGGAAAGCTGTTGCTCAGCCTCATCTGCCCATGGCACTGCTCGCACAGAGGCACAGAGACTGGGGCTGCTTGCTTGTCTTGTCCCCTCAAACTTCAAACGTATCTTTTGGCTGTTTGTGCCGGGCGCCTTTGGCAGCCCTGCTCCGAAAATGCAAACGTCTGCAGATAGCTCGCAGCAGAAAGAGCTAGCCTGGAAAGCTGTTGCTCAGCCTCATCTGCCCATGGCACTGCTCGCACAGAGGCACAGAGACTGGGGCTGCTTGCTTGTCTTGCCCCCTCAGACTTCAAACGTAGCTTAGGTGGTCCGTGCCGGGCGCCTCCGGCAGCCCTGCTCTGAAAATGCGAACGTCTGCAGATAGCTCGCAGCAGAAAGAGCTAGCCTGGAAAGCTGTTGCTCAGCCTCATCTGCCCATGGCACTGCTCGCACAGAGGCACAGAGACTGGGGCTGCTTGCTTGTCTTGTCCCCTGAAACTTCAAACGTAGCTTAGGTGGTCCGTGCCGGGCGCCGTTGGCAACCCTGCTCCGAAAATGCGAACGTCTGCAGATAGCTCGCAGGCAGAAAGAGCTAGCCTGGAAAGCTGTTGCTCAGCCTCATCTGCCCATGGCACTGCTCGCACAGAGGCACAGAGACTGGGGCTGCTTGCTTGTCTTGCCCCCTCAGACTTCAAACGTATCTTTTGGCTGTTTGTGCCGGGCGCCTTTGGCAGCCCTGCTCCGAAAATGCAAACGTCTGCAGATAGCTCGCAGCAGAAAGAGCTAGCCTGGAAAGCTGTTGCTCAGCCTCATCTGCCCATGGCACTGCTCGCACAGAGGCACAGAGACTGGGGCTGCTTGCTTGTCTTGTCCCCTCAAACTTCAAACGTAGCTTAGGTGGTCCGTGCCGGGTGCTTGTGGCAGCCCTGCTCCGAAAATGCGAACGTCTGCAGATAGCTCGCAGCCAGAAAGAGCTAGCCTGGAAAGCTCTTGCTCAGCCTCATCTGCCCATGGCACTGCTCGCACAGAGGCACAGAGACTGGGGCTGCTTGCTTGTCTTGTTCCCTCAAACTTCAAACGTAGCTTAGGTGGTCCGTGCCGGGCGCCTTTGGCAGCCCTGCTCCGAAAATGCGAACGTCTGCAGGTAGCTCGCGGGCAGAAAGAGCTAGCCTGGAAAGCTGTTGCTCAGACTCATCTGCCCATGGCACTGCTCGCACAGAGGCACAGAGACTGGGGCTGCTTGCTTGTCTTGTCCCCCCAAACTTCAAACGTAGATTAGGTGGTCTCTGCTGGGCGCCTCCGGCAGCCCTGCTCCGAAAATGCGAACGTCTGCAGATAGCTCGCAGGCAGAAAAAGCTAGCCTGGAAAGCTGTTGCTCAGCCTCATCTGCCCATGGCACTGCTCGCACAGAGGCACAGAGACTGGGGCTGCTTGCTTGTCTTGTTCCCTCAAACTTCAAACGTAGCTTAGGTGGTCCGTGTCAGGTGCTTGCGGCAGCCCTGCTCCGAAAATGCGAACATCTGCAGATAGCTCGCAGTCAGAAAGAGCTAGCCTGGAAAGCTTTTGCTCAGCATCATCTGCCCATGGCACTGCTCGCACAGAGGCACAGAGACTGGGGCTGCTTGCTTGTCTTGTCAACTCAAACTTCAAACGTAGCTTAGGTGGTCTGTGCTGGGCGTCTTTGGCAGCCCTGCTCCGAAAATGCGAACGTCTGCAGATAGCTCGCAGGCAGAAAGAGCTAGCCTGGAAAGCTGTTGCTCAGCCTCATCTGCCCATGGCACTGCTCGCACAGAGGCACAGAGACTGGGGCTACTTGCTTGTCTTGCACCCTGAAACTTCAAACGTAGCTTAGGTGGTCCGTGCCGGGCGCCTCCGGCAGCCCTGCTCCGAAAATGCGAACGTCTGCAGATAGCTCGCAGGCAGAAAGAGCTAGCCTGGAAAGCTGTTGCTCAGCCTCATCTGCCCATGGCACTGCTCGCACAGAGGCACAGAGACTGGGGCTGCTTGCTTGTCTTGCCCCCTCAGACTTCAAACGTAGCTTAGGTGGTCCGTGCCGGGCGCCTCCGGCAGCCCTGCTCCGAAAATGCGAACGTCTGCAGGTAGCTCGCAGCCAGAAAAAGCTAGCCTGGAAAGCTGTTGCTCAGCCTCATCTGCCCATGGCACTGCTCGCACAGAGGCACAGAGACTGGGGCTGCTTGCTTGTCTTGTCCCCTCAAACTTCAAACGTAGCTTTGGTGGTCCGTGCCGGGCGCTTCTGGCAGCCCTGCTCCGAAAATGCGAACGTCTGCAGATAGCTCGCAGGCAGAAAGAGCTAGCCTGGAAAGCTGTTGCTCAGCCTCATCTGCCCATGGCACTGCTCGCACAGAGGCACAGAGACTGGGGCTGCTTGCTTGTCTTGTCCCCTCAAACTTGAAACGTAGCTTAGGTGGTCCGTGCCGAGCGCCTTTGGCAGCCCTGCTCCGAAAATGCGAACGTCTGCAGATAGCTCGCAGGCAGAAAGAGCTAGCATGGAAAGCTGTTGCTCAGCCTCATCTGCCCATGGCACTGCTCGCACAGAGGCACAGACACTGGGGCTGCTTGCTTGTCTTGCCCCCTCAGACTTCAAACGTATCTTTTGGCTGTTTGTGCCGGGCGCCTTTGGCAGCCCTGCTCCGAAAATGCAAACGTCTGCAGATAGCTCGCAGGCAGAAAGAGCTAGCCTGGAAAGCTGTTGCTCAGCCTCATCTGCCCATGGCACTGCTCGCACAGAGGCACAGAGACTGGGGCTGCTTGCTTGTCTTGTCCTCTCAAACTTCAAACGTAGATTAGGTGGTCTCTGCTGGGCTCCTCCGGCAGCCCTGCTCCGAAAATGCGAACGTCTGCAGATAGCTCGCAGGCAGAAAGAGCTAGCCTGGAAAGCTGTTGCTCAGCCTCATCTGCCCATGGCAATGCTTGCACAGAGGCACAGAGAGTGGGGCTGCTTGCTTGTCATGTCCCCTCAAACTTCAAACGTAGCTTAGGTGGTCCGTGCCGGATGCTTGTGGCAGCGCTGCTCTGAAAACGCGAACGTCTGCAGATAGCTCGCAGGCAGAAAGAGCTAGCCTGGAAAGCTGTTGCTCAGCCTCATCTGCCCATGGCACTGCTCGCACAGAGGCACAGAGACTGGGGCTGCTTGCTTGTCTTGTCCCCTCAAACTTCAAACGTAGATTAGGTGGTGTCTGCTGGGCGCCTCCGGCAGCCCTGCTCCGAAAATGCAAACGTCTGCAGATAGCTCGCAGGCAGAAAGAGCTAGCCTGGAAAGCTGTTGCTCAGCCTCATCTGCCCATGGCACTGCTCGCACAGAGGCACAGAGACTGGGGCTGCTTGCTTGTCTTGCCCCCTCAGACTTCAAACGTAGCTTAGGTGGTCTCTGCTGGGCGCCTTTGGCAGCCCTGCTCTGAAAATGCGAACGTCTGCAGATAGCTCGCAGGCAGAAAGAGCTAGCCTGGAAAGCTGTTGCTCAGCCTCATCTGCCCATGGCACTGCTCGCACAGAGGCACAGAGACTGGGGCTGCTTGCTTGTCTTGTCCCCTCAAACTTCAAACGTAGCTTAGGTGGTCCGTGCCGGGCGCTTCTGGCAGCCCTGCTCCGAAAATGCGAACGTCTGCAGATAGCTCGCAGGCAGAAAGAGCTAGCCTGGAAAGCTGTTGCTCAGCCTCATCTGCCCATGGCACTGCTCGCACAGAGGCACAGAGACTGGGGCTGCTTGCTTGTCTTGTCCCCTCAAACTTCAAACGTATCTTAGGTGGTCTCTGCTGGGCGCCTTTGGCAGCCCTGCTCCGAAAATGCGAACGTCTGCAGATAGCTCGCAGGCAGAAAGAGCTAGCCTGGAAAGCTGTTGCTCAGCCTCATCTGCCCATGGCACTGCTCGCACAGAGGCACAGAGACTGGGGCTGCTTGCTTGTCTTGTCCCCTCAAACTTCAAACGTAGCTTAGGTGGTCCGTGCCGGGCGCCTTTGGCAGCCCTGCTCCGAAAATGCGAACGTCTGCAGGTAGCTCGCAGGCAGAAAGAGCTAGCCTGGAAAGCTGTTGCTCAGACTCATCTGCCCATGGCACTGCTCGCACAGAGGCACAGAGACTGGGGCTGCTTGATTGTCTTGCCCCCTCAGACTTCAAACGTATCTTTTGGCTGTTTGTGCCGGGCGCCTTTGGCAGCCCTGCTCCGAAAATGCAAACGTCTGCAGATAGCTCGCAGGCAGAAAGAGCTAGCCTGGAAAGCTGTTGCTCAGCCTCATCTGCCCATGGCACTGCTCGCACAGAGGCACAGAGACTGGGGCTGCTTGCTTGTCTTGTCCCCTCAAACTTCAAACGTATCTTAGGTGGTCTCTGCTGGGCGCCTCCGGCAGCCCTGCTCCGAAAATGCGAACGTCTGCAGATAGCTCGCAGCCAGAAAGAGCTAGCCTGTAAAGCTGTTGCTCAGACTCATCTGCCCATGGCACTGCTCGCACAGAGGCACAGAGACTGGGGCTGCTTGATTGTCTTGCCACCTCAGACTTCAAACGTATCTTTTGTCTGTTTGTGCCGGGCGCCTTTGGCAGCCCTGCTCCGAAAATGCAAACGTCTGCAGATAGCTCGCAGGCAGAAAGAGCTAGCCTGGAAAGCTGTTGCTCAGCCTCATCTGCCCATGGCACTGCTCGCACAGAGGCACAGAGACTGGGGCTGCTTGCTTGTCTTGCCCCCTGAAACTTCAAACGTAGCTTAGGTGGTCCGTGCCGGGCGCCTCCGGCAGCCCTGCTCCGAAAATGCGAACGTCTGCAGATAGCTCGCAGGCAGAAAGAGCTAGTCTGGAAAGCTGTTGCTCAGCCTCATCTGCCCATGGCACTGCTCGCACAGAGGCACAGAGACTGGGGCTGCTTGCTTGTCTTGTCCCCTCAAACTTCAAATGTAACTTAGGTGGTCTGTGCCGGGCGCCTCCGGCAGCCCTGCTCTGAAAATGCAAACGTCTGCAGATAGCTCGCAGGCAGAAAGAGCTAGCCTGGAAAGCTGTTGCTCAGCCTCATCTGCCCATGGCACTGCTTGCACAGAGGCACAGAGACTGGGGCTGCTTGCTTGTCTTGTCCCCTCAAACTTCAAACGTAGCTTAGGTGGTCTGTGCTGGGCTCCTTTGGCAGCCCTGCTCCGAAAATGCGAACGTCTGCAGATAGCTCGCAGCCAGAAAGAGCTAGCCTGGAAAGCTGTTGCTCAGCCTCATCTGCCCATGGCACTGCTCGCACAGAGGCACAGAGACTGGGGCTGCTTGCTTGTCTTGTCCCCTCAAACTTCAAACGTATCTTAGGTGGTCTCTGCTGGGCGCCTCCGGCAGCCCTGCTCCAAAAATGCGAAAGTCTGCAGATAGCTCGCAGGCAGAAAGAGCTAGCCTGGAAAGCTGTTGCTCAGCCTCATCTGCCCATGGCACTGCTCGCACAGAGGCACAGAGACTGGGGCTGCTTGCTTGTCTTGCCCCCTCAGACTTCAAACGTAGCTTAGGTGGTCTCTGCTGGGCGCCTTTGGCAGCCCTGCTCTGAAAATGCGAACGTCTGCAGATAGCTCGCAGCAGAAAGAGCTAGCCTGGAAAGCTGTTGCTCAGCCTCATCTGCCCATGGCACTGCTCGCACAGAGGCACAGAGACTGGGGCTGCTTGCTTGTCTTGTCCCCTCAAACTTCAAACGTAGCTTAGGTGGTCCGTGCCGGGCGCTTCTGGCAGCCCTGCTCCGAAAATGCGAACGTCTGCAGATAGCTCGCAGGCAGAAACAGCTAGCCTGGAAAGCTGTTGCTCAGCCTCATCTGCCCATGGCACTGCTCGCACAGAGGCACAGAGACTGGGGCTGCTTGCTTGTCTTGTCCCCTCAAACTTCAAACGTATCTTAGGTGGTCTCTGCTGGGCGCCTTTGGCAGCCCTGCTCCGAAAATGCGAACGTCTGCAGATAGCTCGCAGGCAGAAAGAGCTAGCCTGGAAAGCTGTTGCTCAGCCTCATCTGCCCATGGCACTGCTCGCACAGAGGCACAGAGACTGGGGCTGCTTGCTTGTCTTGTCCCCTCAAACTTCAAATGTAGCTTAGGTGGTCTCTGCTGGGCGCCTCCGGCAGCCCTGCTCCGAAAATGCGAACGTCTGCAGATAGCTCGCAGCCAGAAAGAGCTAGCCTGTAAAGCTGTTGCTCAGACTCATCTGCCCATGGCACTGCTCGCACAGAGGCACAGAGACTGGGGCTGCTTGATTGTCTTGCCACCTCAGACTTCAAACGTATCTTTTGTCTGTTTGTGCCGGGCGCCTTTGGCAGCCCTGCTCCGAAAATGCAAACGTCTGCAGATAGCTCACAGCCAGAAAGAGCTAGCCTGGAAAGCTGTTGCTCAGCCTCATCTGCCCATGGCACTGCTCGCACAGAGGCACAGAGACTGGGGCTGCTTGCTTGTCTTGCCCCCTGAAACTTCAAACGTAGCTTAGGTGGTCCGTGCCGGGCGCCTCCGGCAGCCCTGCTCCGAAAATGCGAACGTCTGCAGATAGCTCGCAGGCAGAAAGAGCTAGTCTGGAAAGCTGTTGCTCAGCCTCATCTGCCCATGGCACTGCTCGCACAGAGGCACAGAGACTGGGGCTGCTTGCTTGTCTTGTCCCCTCAAACTTCAAATGTAACTTAGGTGGTCTGTGCCGGGCGCCTCCGGCAGCCCTGCTCTGAAAATGCAAACGTCTGCAGATAGCTCGCAGGCAGAAAGAGCTAGCCTGGAAAGCTGTTGCTCAGCCTCATCTGCCCATGGCACTGCTTGCACAGAGGCACAGAGACTGGGGCTGCTTGCTTGTCTTGTCCCCTCAAACTTCAAACGTAGCTTAGGTGGTCTGTGCTGGGCTCCTTTGGCAGCCCTGCTCCGAAAATGCGAACGTCTGCAGATAGCTCGCAGCCAGAAAGAGCTAGCCTGGAAAGCTGTTGCTCAGCCTCATCTGCCCATGGCACTGCTCGCACAGAGGCACAGAGACTGGGGCTGCTTGCTTGTCTTGTCCCCTCAAACTTCAAACGTATCTTAGGTGGTCTCTGCTGGGCGCCTCCGGCAGCCCTGCTCCAAAAATGCGAAAGTCTGCAGATAGCTCGCAGGCAGAAAGAGCTAGCCTGGAAAGCTGTTGCTCAGCCTCATCTGCCCATGGCACTGCTCGCACAGAGGCACAGAGACTGGGGCTGCTTGCTTGTCTTGTCCCCTCAAACTTCAAATGTAGCTTAGGTGGTCTCTGCTGGGCGCCTCCGGCAGCCCTGCTCCGAAAATGCGAACGTCTGCAGATAGCTCGCAGCCAGAAAGAGCTAGCCTGTAAAGCTGTTGCTCAGACTCATCTGCCCATGGCACTGCTCGCACAGAGGCACAGAGACTGGGGCTGCTTGATTGTCTTGCCACCTCAGACTTCAAACGTATCTTTTGTCTGTTTGTGCCGGGCGCCTTTGGCAGCCCTGCTCCGAAAATGCAAACGTCTGCAGATAGCTCACAGCCAGAAAGAGCTAGCCTGGAAAGCTGTTGCTCAGCCTCATCTGCCCATGGCACTGCTCGCACAGAGGCACAGAGACTGGGGCTGCTTGCTTGTCTTGCCCCCTGAAACTTCAAACGTAGCTTAGGTGGTCCGTGCCGGGCGCCTCCGGCAGCCCTGCTCCGAAAATGCGAACGTCTGCAGATAGCTCGCAGGCAGAAAGAGCTAGTCTGGAAAGCTGTTGCTCAGCCTCATCTGCCCATGGCACTGCTCGCACAGAGGCACAGAGACTGGGGCTGCTTGCTTGTCTTGTCCCCTCAAACTTCAAATGTAACTTAGGTGGTCTGTGCCGGGCGCCTCCGGCAGCCCTGCTCTGAAAATGCAAACGTCTGCAGATAGCTCGCAGGCAGAAAGAGCTAGCCTGGAAAGCTGTTGCTCAGCCTCATCTGCCCATGGCACTGCTTGCACAGAGGCACAGAGACTGGGGCTGCTTGCTTGTCTTGTCCCCTCAAACTTCAAACGTAGCTTAGGTGGTCTGTGCTGGGCTCCTTTGGCAGCCCTGCTCCGAAAATGCGAACGTCTGCAGATAGCTCGCAGCCAGAAAGAGCTAGCCTGGAAAGCTGTTGCTCAGCCTCATCTGCCCATGGCACTGCTCGCACAGAGGCACAGAGACTGGGGCTGCTTGCTTGTCTTGTCCCCTCAAACTTCAAACGTATCTTAGGTGGTCTCTGCTGGGCGCCTCCGGCAGCCCTGCTCCAAAAATGCGAAAGTCTGCAGATAGCTCGCAGGCAGAAAGAGCTAGCCTGGAAAGCTGTTGCTCAGCCTCATCTGCCCATGGCACTGCTCGCACAGAGGCACAGAGACTGGGGCTGCTTGCTTGTCTTGCCCCCTCAGACTTCAAACGTAGCTTAGGTGGTCTCTGCTGGGCGCCTTTGGCAGCCCTGCTCTGAAAATGCGAACGTCTGCAGATAGCTCGCAGCAGAAAGAGCTAGCCTGGAAAGCTGTTGCTCAGCCTCATCTGCCCATGGCACTGCTCGCACAGAGGCACAGAGACTGGGGCTGCTTGCTTGTCTTGTCCCCTCAAACTTCAAACGTAGCTTAGGTGGTCCGTGCCGGGCGCTTCTGGCAGCCCTGCTCCGAAAATGCGAACGTCTGCAGATAGCTCGCAGGCAGAAACAGCTAGCCTGGAAAGCTGTTGCTCAGCCTCATCTGCCCATGGCACTGCTCGCACAGAGGCACAGAGACTGGGGCTGCTTGCTTGTCTTGTCCCCTCAAACTTCAAACGTATCTTAGGTGGTCTCTGCTGGGCGCCTTTGGCAGCCCTGCTCCGAAAATGCGAACGTCTGCAGATAGCTCGCAGGCAGAAAGAGCTAGCCTGGAAAGCTGTTGCTCAGCCTCATCTGCCCATGGCACTGCTCGCACAGAGGCACAGAGACTGGGGCTGCTTGCTTGTCTTGTCCCCTCAAACTTCAAACGTAGCTTAGGTGGTCCGTGCCGGGCGCCTTTGGCAGCCCTGCTCCGAAAATGCGAACGTCTGCAGGTAGCTCGCAGGCAGAAAGAGCTAGCCTGGAAAGCTGTTGCTCAGACTCATCTGCCCATGGCACTGCTCGCACAGAGGCACAGAGACTGGGGCTGCTTGATTGTCTTGCCCCCTCAGACTTCAAACGTATCTTTTGGCTGTTTGTGCCGGGCGCCTTTGGCAGCCCTGCTCCGAAAATGCAAACGTCTGCAGATAGCTCGCAGGCAGAAAGAGCTAGCCTGGAAAGCTGTTGCTCAGCCTCATCTGCCCATGGCACTGCTCGCACAGAGGCACAGAGACTGGGGCTGCTTGCTTGTCTTGTCCCCTCAAACTTCAAATGTATCTTAGGTGGTCTCTGCTGGGCGCCTCCGGCAGCCCTGCTCCGAAAATGCGAACGTCTGCAGATAGCTCGCAGGCAGAAAGAGCTAGCCTGGAAAGCTGTTGCTCAGACTCATCTGCCCATGGCACTGCTCGCACAGAGGCACAGAGACTGGGGCTGCTTGCTTGTCTTGTCCCCTCAAACTTCAAACGTAGCTTAGGTGGTCTGTGCTGGGCTCCTTTGGCAGCCCTGCTCCGAAAATGCGAACGTCTGCAGATAGCTCGCAGCCAGAAAGAGCTAGCCTGGAAAGCTGTTGCTCAGCCTCATCTGCCCATGGCACTGCTCGCACAGAGGCACAGAGACTGGGGCTGCTTGCTTGTCTTGTCCCCTCAAACTTCAAACGTATCTTAGGTGGTCTCTGCTGGGCGCCTCCGGCAGCCCTGCTCCAAAAATGCGAAAGTCTGCAGATAGCTCGCAGGCAGAAAGAGCTAGCCTGGAAAGCTGTTGCTCAGCCTCATCTGCCCATGGCACTGCTCGCACAGAGGCACAGAGACTGGGGCTGCTTGCTTGTCTTGCCCCCTCAGACTTCAAACGTAGCTTAGGTGGTCTCTGCTGGGCGCCTTTGGCAGCCCTGCTCTGAAAATGCGAACGTCTGCAGATAGCTCGCAGCAGAAAGAGCTAGCCTGGAAAGCTGTTGCTCAGCCTCATCTGCCCATGGCACTGCTCGCACAGAGGCACAGAGACTGGGGCTGCTTGCTTGTCTTGCCCCCTGAAACTTCAAACGTAGCTTAGGTGGTCCGTGCCGGGCGCCTCCGGCAGCCCTGCTCCGAAAATGCGAACGTCTGCAGATAGCTCGCAGGCAGAAAGAGCTAGTCTGGAAAGCTGTTGCTCAGCCTCATCTGCCCATGGCACTGCTCGCACAGAGGCACAGAGACTGGGGCTGCTTGCTTGTCTTGTCCCCTCAAACTTCAAATGTAACTTAGGTGGTCTGTGCCGGGCGCCTCCGGCAGCCCTGCTCTGAAAATGCAAACGTCTGCAGATAGCTCGCAGGCAGAAAGAGCTAGCCTGGAAAGCTGTTGCTCAGCCTCATCTGCCCATGGCACTGCTTGCACAGAGGCACAGAGACTGGGGCTGCTTGCTTGTCTTGTCCCCTCAAACTTCAAACGTAGCTTAGGTGGTCTGTGCTGGGCTCCTTTGGCAGCCCTGCTCCGAAAATGCGAACGTCTGCAGATAGCTCGCAGCCAGAAAGAGCTAGCCTGGAAAGCTGTTGCTCAGCCTCATCTGCCCATGGCACTGCTCGCACAGAGGCACAGAGACTGGGGCTGCTTGCTTGTCTTGTCCCCTCAAACTTCAAACGTATCTTAGGTGGTCTCTGCTGGGCGCCTCCGGCAGCCCTGCTCCAAAAATGCGAAAGTCTGCAGATAGCTCGCAGGCAGAAAGAGCTAGCCTGGAAAGCTGTTGCTCAGCCTCATCTGCCCATGGCACTGCTCGCACAGAGGCACAGAGACTGGGGCTGCTTGCTTGTCTTGCCCCCTCAGACTTCAAACGTAGCTTAGGTGGTCTCTGCTGGGCGCCTTTGGCAGCCCTGCTCTGAAAATGCGAACGTCTGCAGATAGCTCGCAGCAGAAAGAGCTAGCCTGGAAAGCTGTTGCTCAGCCTCATCTGCCCATGGCACTGCTCGCACAGAGGCACAGAGACTGGGGCTGCTTGCTTGTCTTGTCCCCTCAAACTTCAAACGTAGCTTAGGTGGTCCGTGCCGGGCGCTTCTGGCAGCCCTGCTCCGAAAATGCGAACGTCTGCAGATAGCTCGCAGGCAGAAACAGCTAGCCTGGAAAGCTGTTGCTCAGCCTCATCTGCCCATGGCACTGCTCGCACAGAGGCACAGAGACTGGGGCTGCTTGCTTGTCTTGTCCCCTCAAACTTCAAACGTATCTTAGGTGGTCTCTGCTGGGCGCCTTTGGCAGCCCTGCTCCGAAAATGCGAACGTCTGCAGATAGCTCGCAGGCAGAAAGAGCTAGCCTGGAAAGCTGTTGCTCAGCCTCATCTGCCCATGGCACTGCTCGCACAGAGGCACAGAGACTGGGGCTGCTTGCTTGTCTTGTCCCCTCAAACTTCAAACGTAGCTTAGGTGGTCCGTGCCGGGCGCCTTTGGCAGCCCTGCTCCGAAAATGCGAACGTCTGCAGGTAGCTCGCAGGCAGAAAGAGCTAGCCTGGAAAGCTGTTGCTCAGACTCATCTGCCCATGGCACTGCTCGCACAGAGGCACAGAGACTGGGGCTGCTTGCTTGTCTTGCCCCCTGAAACTTCAAACGTAGCTTAGGTGGTCCGTGCCGGGCGCCTCCGGCAGCCCTGCTCCGAAAATGCGAACGTCTGCAGATAGCTCGCAGGCAGAAAGAGCTAGTCTGGAAAGCTGTTGCTCAGCCTCATCTGCCCATGGCACTGCTCGCACAGAGGCACAGAGACTGGGGCTGCTTGCTTGTCTTGTCCCCTCAAACTTCAAACGTATCTTAGGTGGTCTCTGCTGGGCGCCTTTGGCAGCCCTGCTCCGAAAATGCGAACGTCTGCAGATAGCTCGCAGGCAGAAAGAGCTAGCCTGGAAAGCTGTTGCTCAGCCTCATCTGCCCATGGCACTGCTCGCACAGAGGCACAGAGACTGGGGCTGCTTGCTTGTCTTGTCCCCTCAAACTTCAAACGTAGCTTAGGTGGTCCGTGCCGGGCGCCTTTGGCAGCCCTGCTCCGAAAATGCGAACGTCTGCAGGTAGCTCGCAGGCAGAAAGAGCTAGCCTGGAAAGCTGTTGCTCAGACTCATCTGCCCATGGCACTGCTCGCACAGAGGCACAGAGACTGGGGCTGCTTGCTTGTCTTGCCCCCTGAAACTTCAAACGTAGCTTAGGTGGTCCGTGCCGGGCGCCTCCGGCAGCCCTGCTCCGAAAATGCGAACGTCTGCAGATAGCTCGCAGGCAGAAAGAGCTAGTCTGGAAAGCTGTTGCTCAGCCTCATCTGCCCATGGCACTGCTCGCACAGAGGCACAGAGACTGGGGCTGCTTGCTTGTCTTGTCCCCTCAAACTTCAAATGTAACTTAGGTGGTCTGTGCCGGGCGCCTCCGGCAGCCCTGCTCTGAAAATGCAAACGTCTGCAGATAGCTCGCAGGCAGAAAGAGCTAGCCTGGAAAGCTGTTGCTCAGCCTCATCTGCCCATGGCACTGCTTGCACAGAGGCACAGAGACTGGGGCTGCTTGATTGTCTTGCCCCCTCAGAATTCAAACGTATCTTTTGTCTGTTTGTGCCGGGCGCCTTTGGCAGCCCTGCTCCGAAAATGCAAACGTCTGCAGATAGCTCGCAGGCAGAAAGAGCTAGCCTGGAAAGCTGTTGCTCAGCCTCATCTGCCCATGGCACTGCTCGCACAGAGGCACAGAGACTGGGGCTGCTTGCTTGTCTTGCCCCCTCAAACTTCAAACGTAGCTTAGGTGGTCCGTGCCGGGCGCCTTTGGCAGCCCTGCTCCGAAAATGCGAACGTCTGCAGGTAGCTCGCAGGCAGAAAGAGCTAGCCTGGAAAGCTGTTGCTCAGACTCATCTGCCCATGGCACTGCTCGCACAGAGGCACAGAGACTGGGGCTGCTTGATTGTCTTGCCCCCTCAGACTTCAAACGTATCTTTTGGCTGTTTGTGCCGGGCGCCTTTGGCAGCCCTGCTCCGAAAATGCAAACGTCTGCAGATAGCTCACAGCCAGTAAGAGCTAGCCTGGAAAGCTGTTGCTCAGCCTCATCTGCCCATGGCACTGCTCGCACAGAGGCACGGAGACTGGGGCTGCTTGCTTGTCTTGTCCCCTCAAACTTCAAATGTAGCTTAGGTGGTCTCTGCTGGGCGCCTCCAGCAGCCCTGCTCCGAAAATGCGAACGTCTGCAGATAGCTCGCAGCAGAAAGAGCTAGCCTGGAAAGCTGTTGCTCAGCCTCATCTGCCCATGGCACTGCTCGCACAGAGGCACAGAGACTGGGGCTGCTTGCTTGTCTTGCCCCCTCAGACTTCAAACGTAGCTTAGGTGGTCCGTGCCGGGCGCTTCTGGCAGCCCTGCTCCGAAAATGCGAACGTCTGCAGATAGCTCGCAGGCAGAAAGAGCTAGCCTGGAAAGCTGTTGCTCAGCCTCATCTGCCCATGGCACTGCTCGCACAGAGGCACAGAGACTGGGGCTGCTTGCTTGTCTTGTCCCCTCAAACTTCAAACGTATCTTAGGTGGTCTCTGCTGGGCGCCTTTGGCAGCCCTGCTCCGAAAATGCGAACGTCTGCAGATAGCTCGCAGGCAGAAAGAGCTAGCCTGGAAAGCTGTTGCTCAGCCTCATCTGCCCATGGCACTGCTCGCACAGAGGCACAGAGACTGGGTCTGCTTGCTTGTCTTTTCCCCTCAAACTTCAAACGTAGATTAGGTGGTCTCTGCTGGGCGCCTTTGGCAGCCCTGCTCCGAAAATGCGAACGTCTGCAGATATCTCGCAGCAGAAAGAGCTAGCCTGGAAAGCTGTTGCTCAGCCTCATCTGCCCATGGCACTGCTCGCACAGAGGCACAGAGACTGGGGCTGCTTGCTTGTCTTGTCCCCTCAAACTTCAAACGTAGCTTTGGTGGTCCGTGCCGGGCGCTTCTGGCAGCCCTGCTCCGAAAATGCGAACGTCTGCAGATAGCTCGCAGGCAGAAAGAGCTAGCCTGGAAAGCTGTTGCTCAGCCTCATCTGCCCATGGCACTGCTCGCACAGAGGCACAGAGACTGGGGCTGCTTGCTTGTCTTGTCCCCTGAAACTTCAAACGTAGCTTAGGTGGTCCGTGCCGGGCGCCTCCGGCAGCCCTGCTCCGAAAATGCGAACGTCTGCAGGTAGCTGGCAGCCAGAAAGAGCTAGCCTGGAAAGCTGTTGCTCAGCCTCATCTGCCCATGGCACTGCTCGCACAGAGGCACAGAGACTGGGGCTGCTTGCTTGTCTTGCCCCCTCAGACTTCAAACGTATCTTTTGGCTGTTTGTGCCGGGCGCCTTTGGCAGCCCTGCTCCGAAAATGCAAACGTCTGCAGATAGCTCGCAGGCAGAAAGAGCTAGCCTGGAAAGCTGTTGCTCAGCCTCATCTGCCCATGGCACTGCTCGCACAGAGGCACAGAGACTGGGGCTGCTTGCTTGTCTTGTTCCCTCAAACTTCAAACGTAGCTTAGGTGGTCTCTGCTGAGCGCCTCCGGCAGCCCTGCTCCGAAAATGCGAACGTCTGCAGATAGCTCGCAGGCAGAAAGAGCTAGTCTGGAAAGCTGTTGCTCAGCCTCATCTGCCCATGGCACTGCTCGCACAGAGGCACAGAGACTGGGGCTGCTTGCTTGTCTTGTCCTCTCAAACTTCAGATGTAGCTTAGGTGGTCTGTGCCGGGCGCCTCCGGCAGCCCTGCTCCGAAAATGCGAACGTCTGCAGATAGCTTGCAGGCAGAAAGAGCTAGCCTGGAAAGCTGTTGCTCAGCCTCATCTGTCCATGGCACTGCTTGCACAGAGGCACAGAGACTGGGGCTGCTTGCTTGTCTTGTCCCCTCAAACTTCAAACGTAGCTTAGGTGGTCTGTGCTGGTCTGCTTTGGCAGTCCTGCTCCGAAAATGCGAAAGTCTGCAGATAGCTCGCAGGCAGAAAGAGCTAGCCTGGAAAGCTGTTGCTCAGCCTCATCTGCCCATGGCACTGCTCGCACAGAGGCACAGAGACTGGGGCTGCTTGCTTGTCTTGCCCCCTCAGACTTCAAACGTAGCTTAGCTGGTCCGTGCCGGGCGCTTCTTGCAGTCCTGCTCCGAAAATGCGAACGTCTGCAGATAGCTCGCAGGCAGAAAGAGCTAGCCTGGAAAGCTGTTGCTCAGCCTCATCTGCCCATGGCACTGCTCGCACAGAGGCACAGAGACTGGGGCTGCTTGCTTGTCTTGTCCCCTCAAACTTCAAAAGTATCTTAGGTGCTCTCTGCTGGGCGCCTTTGGCAGCCCTGCTCCGAAAATGCGAACGTCTGCAGATAGCTCGCAGGCAGAAAGAGCTAGCCTGGAAAGCTGTTGCTCAGCCTCATCTGCTCATGGCACTGCTCGCACAGAGGCACAGAGACTGGGGCTGCTTGCTTGTCTTGTCCCCTCAAACTTCAAACGTATCTTAGGTGGTCTCTGCTGGGCGCCTTTGGCAGCCCTGCTCCGAAAATGCGAACGTCTGCAGATAGCTCGCAGGCAGAAAGAGCTAGCCTGGAAAGCTGTTGCTCAGCCTCATCTGCCCATGGCGCTGCTCGCACAGAGGCACAGAGACTGGGGCTGCTTGCTTGTCTTGTCCCCTCAAACTTCAAACGTAGCTTTGGTGGTCCGTGCCGGGCGCTTCTGGCAGCCCTGCTCCGAAAATGCGAACGTCTGCAGATAGCTCGCAGGCAGAAAGAGCTAGCCTGGAAAGCTGTTGCTCAGCCTCATCTGCCCATGGCACTGCTCGCACAGAGGCACAGAGACTGGGGCTGATTGCTTGTCTTGTCCCCTCAAACTTCAAACGTAGCTTAGGTGGTCCGTGCCGGGCGCCTTTGGCAGCCCTGCTCCGAAAATGCGAACGTCTGCAGATAGCTCGCAGGCAGAAAGAGCTAGCCTGGAAAGCTGTTGCTCAGACTCATCTGCCCATGGCACTGCTCGCACAGAGGCACAGAGACTGGGGCTGCTTGATTGTCTTGCTCCCTCAGACTTCAAACGTATCTTTTGGCTGTTTGTGCCGGGCGCCTTTGGCAGCCCTGCTCCGAAAATGCAAACGTCTGCAGATGGCTCACAGCCAGAAAGAGCTAGCCTGGAAAGCTGTTGCTCAGCCTCATCTGCCCATGGCACTGCTCGCACAGAGGCACAGAGATTGGGGCTGCTTGCTTGTCTTGTCCCCTCAAACTTCAAATGTAGCTTAGGTGGTCTGTGCCTGACGCCTCCAGCAGCCCTGCTCCGAAAATGCGAACGTCTGCAGATAGCTCGCAGGCAGAAAGAGCTAGCCTGTAAAGCTGTTGCTCAGACTCATCTGCCCATGGCACTGCTCGCACAGAGGCACAGAGACTGGGGCTGCTTGCTTGTCCTGCCCCCTCAAACTTCAAACGTATCTTTTGTCTGTTTGTGCCGGGCGCCTTTGGCAGCCCTGCTCCGAAAATGCAAACGTCTGCAGTTAGCTCGCAGCCAGAAAGAGCTAGCCTGGAAAGCTGTTGCTCAGCCTCATCTGCCCATGGCACTGCTCGCACAGAGGCACAGAGACTGGGGCTGCTTGCTTGTCTTGTCCCCTCAAACTTCAAACGTAGCTTTGGTGGTCTCTGCTGGGCGCCTCCGGCAGCCCTGCTCCGAAAATGCGAAAGTCTGCAGATAGCTCGCAGGCAGAAAGAGCTAGCCTGGAAAGCTGTTGCTCAGCCTCATCTGCCCATGGCACTGCTCGCACAGAGGCACAGAGACTGGGGCTGCTTGCTTGTCTTGCCCCCTCAGACTTCAAACGTAGCTTAGGTGGTCCGTGCCGGGCGCCTCCGGCAGCCCTGCTCCGAAAATGCGAACGTCTGCAGATAGCTCGCAGCCAGAAAGAGCTAGCCTGGAAAGCTGTTGCTCAGCCTCATCTGCCCATGGCACTGCTCGCACAGAGGCACAGAGACTGGGGCTGCTTGCTTGTCTTGTCCCCTCAAACTTCAAACGTAGATTAGGTGGTCTTTGCTGGGCGCCTCCGGCAGCCCTGCTCCGAAAATGCGAACGTCTGCAGATAGCTCGCAGGCAGAAAGAGCTAGCCTGGAAAGCTGTTGCTCAGCCTCATCTGCCCATGGCACTGCTCGCACAGAGGCACAGAGACTGGGGCTGCTTGCTTGTCTTGCCCCCTCAGACTTCAAACGTAGCTTAGGTGGTCCGTGCCGGGCGCCTCCGGCAGCCCTGCTCCGAAAATGCGAACGTCTGCAGATAGCTCGCAGCAGAAAGAGCTAGCCTGGAAAGCTGTTGCTCAGCCTCATCTGCCCATGGCACTGCTCGCACAGAGGCACAGAGACTGGGGCTGCTTGCTTGTCTTGTCCCCTCAAACTTCAAACGTAGCTTAGGTGGTCCGTGCCGGGCGCTTCTGGCAGCCCTGCTCCGAAAATGCGAACGTCTGCAGATAGCTCGCAGGCAGAAAGAGCTAGCCTGGAAAGCTGTTGCTCAGCCTCATCTGCCCATGGCACTGCTCGCACAGAGGCACAGAGACTGGGGCTGCTTGCTTGTCTTGTCCCCTCAAACTTCAAACGTATCTTAGGTGGTCTCTGCTGGGCGCCTTTGGCAGCCCTGCTCCGAAAATGCGAACGTCTGCAGATAGCTCGCAGCAGAAAGAGCTAGCCTGGAAAGCTGTTGCTCAGCCTCATCTGCCCATGGCACTGCTCGCACAGAGGCACAGAGACTGGGGCTGCTTGCTTGTCTTGTCCCCTCAAACTTCAAACGTAGCTTAGGTGGTCCGTGCCGGGCGCTTCTGGCAGCCCTGCTCCGAAAATGCGAACGTCTGCAGATAGCTCGCAGGCAGAAAGAGCTAGCCTGGAAAGCTGTTGCTCAGACTCATCTGCCCATGGCACTGCTCGCACAGAGGCACAGAGACTGGGGCTGCTTGATTGTCTTGTCCCCTCAGACTTCAAACGTATCTTTTGTCTGTTTGTGCCGGGCGCCTTTGGCAGCCCTGCTCCGAAAATGCAAACGTCTGCAGTTAGCTCGCAGCCAGAAAGAGCTAGCCTGGAAAGCTGTTGCTCAGCCTCATCTGCCCATGGCACTGCTCACACAGAGGCACAGAGACTGGGGCTGCTTGCTTGTCTTGTCCCCTCAAACTTCAAACGTAGCTTTGGTGGTCTCTGCTGGGCGCCTCCGGCAGCCCTGCTCCGAAAATGCGAAAGTCTGCAGATAGCTCGCAGGCAGAAAGAGCTAGCCTGGAAAGCTGTTGCTCAGCCTCATCTGCCCATGGCACTGCTCGCACAGAGGCACAGAGACTGGGGCTGCTTGCTTGTCTTGCCCCCTCAGACTTCAAACGTAGCTTAGGTGGTCCGTGCCGGGCGCCTCCGGCAGCCCTGCTCCGAAAATGCGAACGTCTGCAGATAGCTCGCAGGCAGAAAGAGCTAGCCTGGAAAGCTGTTGCTCAGCCTCATCTGCCCATGGCACTGCTCGCACAGAGGCACAGAGACTGGGGCTGCTTGCTTGTCTTGTCCCCTCAAACTTCAAACGTAGCTTAGGTGGTCTCTGCTGAGCGCCTCCGGCAGCCCTGCTCCGAAAATGCAAACGTCTGCAGATAGCTCGCAGGCAGAAAGAGCTAGCCTGGAAAGCTGTTGCTCAGCCTCATCTGCCCATGGCACTGCTCGCACAGAGGCACAGAGACTGGGGCTGCTTGCTTGTCTTGTCCCCTCAAACTTCAAACGTAGATTAGGTGGTGTTTGCTGGGCGCCTCCGGCAGCCCTGCTCCGAAAATGCGAACGTCTGCAGATAGCTCGCAGGCAGAAAGAGCTAGCCTGGAAAGCTGTTGCTCAGCCTCATCTGCCCATGGCACTGCTCGCACAGAGGCACAGAGACTGGGGCTGCTTGCTTGTCTTGCCCCCTCAGACTTCAAACGTAGCTTAGGTGGTCCGTGCCGGGCGCCTCCGGCAGCCCTGCTCCGAAAATGCGAACGTCTGCAGATAGCTCGCAGCAGAAAGAGCTAGCCTGGAAAGCTGTTGCTCAGCCTCATCTGCCCATGGCACTGCTCGCACAGAGGCACAGAGACTGGGGCTGCTTGCTTGTCTTGTCCCCTCAAACTTCAAATGTAGCTTAGGTGGTCCGTGCCGGGCGCTTCTGGCAGCCCTGCTCCGAAAATGCGAACGTCTGCAGATAGCTCGCAGGCAGAAAGAGCTAGCCTGGAAAGCTGTTGCTCAGCCTCATCTGCCCATGGCACTGCTCGCACAGAGGCACAGAGACTGGGGCTGCTTGCTTGTCTTGCCCCCTCAGACTTCAAACGTATCTTTTGTCTGTTTGTGCCGGGCGCCTTTGGCAGCCCTGCTCCGAAAATGCAAACGTCTGCAGATAGCTCACAGCCAGAAAGAGCTAGCCTGGAAAGCTGTTGCTCAGCCTCATCTGCCCATGGCACTGCTCGCACAGAGGCACAGAGACTGGGGCTGCTTGCTTGTCTTGTCCCCTCAAACTTCAAATGTAGCTTCGGTGGTCGCTGCTGGGCGCCTCCGGCAGCCCTGCTCCGAAAATGCGAACGTCTGAAGATAGCTCGCAGCCAGAAAGAGCTAGCCTGGAAAGCTGTTGCTCAGCCTCATCTGCCCATGGCACTGCTCGCACAGAGGCACAGAGACTGGGGCTGCTTGCTTGTCTTGTCCCCTCAAACTTCAAACGTAGCTTAGGTGGTCTGTGCCGGGCGCCTCCGGCAGCCCTGCTCCGAAAATGCGAACGTCTGCAGATAGCTCGCAGGCAGAATTTGCTAGCCTGGAAAGCTGTTGCTCAGCCTCATCTGCCCATGGCACTGCTCGCACAGAGGCACAGAGACTGGGGCTGCTTGCTTGTCTTGTCCCCTCAAACTTCAAACGTAGCTTAGGTGGTCTGTGCCGGGCGACTTTGGCAGCCCTGTTCCAAAAATGCGAACGTCTGCAGATAGCTCGCAGGCAGAAAGAGCTAGCCTGGAAAGCTCTTGCTCAGCCTCATCTGCCCATGGCACTGCTCGCACAGAGGCACAGAGACTGGGGCTGCTTGCTTGTCTTGTCCCCTCAAACTTCAAACGTAGATTAGGTGGTCTCTGCTGGGCGCCTCCGGCAGCCCTGCTCCGAAAATGAGAAAGTCTGCAGATAGCTCGCAGGCAGAAAGAGCTAGCCTGGAAAGCTCTTGCTCAGCCTCATCTGCCCATGGCACTGCTCGCACAGAGGCACAGAGACTGGGGCTGCTTGCTTGTCTTGTCCCCTCAAACTTCAAACGTAGCTTAGGTGGTCCGTGCCGGGCGCTTCTGGCAGCCCTGCTCCGAAAATGCGAACGTCTGCAGATAGCTCGCAGGCAGAAAGAGCTAGCCTGGAAAGCTGTTGCTCAGACTCATCTGCCCATGGCACTGCTCGCACAGAGGCACAGAGACTGGGGCTGCTTGATTGTCTTGCCCCCTCAGACTTCAAACGTATCTTTTGTCTGTTTGTGCCGGGCGCCTTTGGCAGCCCTGCTCCGAAAATGCAAACGTCTGCAGATAGCTCACAGCCAGAAAGAGCTAGCCTGGAAAGCTGTTGCTCAGCCTCATCTGCCCATGGCACTGCTCGCACAGAGGCACAGAGACTGGGGCTGCTTGCTTGTCTTGTCCCCTCAAACTTCAAATGTAGCTTCGGTGGTCGCTGCTGGGCGCCTCCGGCAGCCCTGCTCCGAAAATGCGAACGTCTGAAGATAGCTCGCAGCCAGAAAGAGCTAGCCTGTAAAGCTGTTGCTCAGACTCATCTGCCCATGGCACTGCTCGCACAGAGGCACAGAGACTGGGGCTGCTTGCTTGTCCTGCCCCCTCAAACTTCAAACGTATCTTTTGTCTGTTTGTGCCGGGCGCCTTTGGCAGCCCTGCTCCGAAAATGCAAACGTCTGCAGTTAGCTCGCAGCCAGAAAGAGCTAGCCTGGAAAGCTGTTGCTCAGCCTCATCTGCCCATGGCACTGCTCGCACAGAGGCACAGAGACTGGGGCTGCTTGATTGTCTTGCCCCCTCAGACTTCAAACGTATCTTTTGTCTGTTTGTGCCGGGCGCCTTTGGCAGCCCTGCTCCGAAAATGCGAACGTCTGCAGATAGCTCACAGCCAGAAAGAGCTAGCCTGGAAAGCTGTTGCTCAGCCTCATCTGCCCATGGCACTGCTCGCACAGAGGCACAGAGACTGGGGCTGCTTGCTTGTCTTGTCCCCTCAAACTTCAAATGTAGCTTCGGTGGTCGCTGCTGGGCGCCTCCGGCAGCCCTGCTCCGAAAATGCGAACGTCTGAAGATAGCTCGCAGCCAGAAAGAGCTAGCCTGGAAAGCTGTTGCTCAGCCTCATCTGCCCATGGCACTGCTCGCACAGAGGCACAGAGACTGGGGCTGCTTGCTTGTCTTGTCCCCTCAAACTTGAAACGTAGCTTAGGTGGTCTGTGCCGGGCGCCTCCGGCAGCCCTGCTCCGAAAATGCGAACGTCTGCAGATAGCTCGCAGGCAGAATTTGCTAGCCTGGAAAGCTGTTGCTCAGCCTCATCTGCCCATGGCACTGCTCGCACAGAGGCACAGAGACTGGGGCTGCTTGCTTGTCTTGTCCCCTCAAACTTCAAACGTAGCTTAGGTGGTCTGTGCCGGGCGACTTTGGCAGCCCTGTTCCAAAAATGCGAACGTCTGCAGATAGCTCGCAGGCAGAAAGAGCTAGCCTGGAAAGCTCTTGCTCAGCCTCATCTGCCCATGGCACTGCTCGCACAGAGGCACAGAGACTGGGGCTGCTTGCTTGTCTTGTCCCCTCAAACTTCAAACTTATCTTAGGTGGTCTCTGCTGGGCGCCTTTGGCAGCCCTGCTCCGAAAATGCGAACGTCTGCAGATAGCTCGCAGGCAGAAAGAGCTAGCCTGGAAAGCTGTTGCTCAGCCTCATCTGCCCATGGCACTGCTCGCACAGAGGCACAGAGACTGGGGCTGCTTGATTGTCTTGCCCCCTCAGACTTCAAACGTATCTTTTGTCTGTTTGTGCCGGGCGCCTTTGGCAGCCCTGCTCCGAAAATGCAAACGTCTGCAGATAGCTCGCAGGCAGAAAGAGCTAGCCTGGAAAGCTGATGCTCAGCCTCATCTGCCCATGGCACTGCTCGCACAGAGGCACAGAGACTGGGGCTGCTTGCTTGTCTTGTCCCCTCAAACTTCAAACGTATCTTAGGTGGTCTCTGCTGGGCGCCTTTGGCAGCCCTGCTCCGAAAATGCGAACGTCTGCAGATAGCTCGCAGCAGAAAGAGCTAGCCTGGAAAGCTGTTGCTCAGCCTCATCTGCCCATGGCACTGCTCGCACAGAGGCACAGAGACTGGGGCTGCTTGCTTGTCTTGTCCCCTCAAACTTCAAACGTAGCTTTGGTGGTCCGTGCCGGGCACTTCTGGCAGCCCTGCTCCGAAAATGTGAACGTCTGCAGATAGCTCGCAGGCAGAAAGAGGTAGCCTGGAAAGCTGTTGCTCAGACTCATCTGCCCATGGCACTGCTCGCACAGAGGGACAGAGACTGGGGCTGCTTGCTTGTCTTGTCCCCTGAAACTTCAAACGTAGCTTAGGTGGTCCGTGCCGGGCGCCTTTGGCAGCCCTGCTCCGAAAATGTGAACGTCTGCAGGTAGCTCGCAGCCAGAAAGAGCTAGCCTGGAAAGCTGTTGCTCAGCCTCATCTGCCCATGGCACTGCTCGCACAGAGGCACAGAGACTGGGGCTGCTTGCTTGTCTTGCCCCCTCAGACTTCAAACGTATCTTTTGGCTGTTTGTGCCGGGCGCCTTTGGCAGCCCTGCTCCGAAAATGCAAACGTCTGCAGATAGCTCGCAGGCAGAAAGAGCTAGCCTGGAAAGCTGTTGCTCAGCCTCATCTGCCCATGGCACTGCTCGCACAGAGGCACAGAGACTGGGGCTGCTTGCTTGTCTTGTCCCCTCAAACTTCAAACGTAGCTTAGGTGGTCTCTGCTGGGCGCCTCCGGCAGCCCTGCTCCGAAAATGCAAACGTCTGCAGATAGCTCGCAGGCAGAAAGAGCTAGCCTGGAAAGCTGTTGCTCAGCCTCATCTGCCCATGGCACTGCTCGCACAGAGGCACAGAGACTGGGGCTGCTTGCTTGTCTTGTCCCCTCAAACTTCAAACGTAGATTAGGTGGTCTCTGCTGGGCGCCTCCGGCAGCCCTGCTCCGAAAATGCGAACGTCTGCAGATAGCTCGCAGGCAGAAAGAGCTAGCCTGGAAAGCTGTTGCTCAGCCTCATCTGCCCATGGCACTGCTCGCACAGAGGCACAGAGACTGGGACTGCTTGCTTGTCATGTCCCCTCAAACTTCAAACGTAGCTTAGGTGGTCCGTGCCGGATGCTTGTGGCAGCGCTGCTCTGAAAATGCGAACGTCTGCAGATAGCTCGCAGGCAGAAAGAGCTAGCCTGGAAAGCTGTTGCTCAGCCTCATCTGCCCATGGCACTGCTCGCACAGAGGCACAGAGACTGGGGCTGCTTGCTTGTCTTGTCCCCTCAAACTTCAAACGTAGATTAGGTGGTCTCTGCTGGGCGCCTCCGGCAGCCCTGCTCCGAAAATGCGAAAGTCTGCAGATAGCTCGCAGGCAGAAAGAGCTAGCCTGGAAAGCTGTTGCTCAGCCTCATCTGCCCAAGGCACTGCTCACACAGAGGCACAGAGACTGGGGCTGCTTGCTTGTCTTGCCCCCTCAGACTTCAAACGTAGCTTAGGTGGTCCGTGCTGGGCGCCTCCGGCAGCCCTGCTCCGAAAATGCGAACGTCTGCAGATAGCTCGCAGTCAGAAAGAGGTAGCCTGGAAAGCTGTTGCTCAGCCTCATCTGCCCATGGCACTGCTCGCACAGAGGCACAGAGACTGGGGCTGCTTGCTTGTCTTGTCCCCTGAAACTTCAAACGTAGCTTAGGTGGTCCGTGCCGGGCGCCTTTGGCAGCCCTGCTCCGAAAATGTGAACGTCTGCAGGTAGCTCGCAGCCAGAAAGAGCTAGCCTGGAAAGCTGTTGCTCAGCCTCATCTGCCCATGGCACTGCTCGCACAGAGGCACAGAGACTGGGGCTGCTTGCTTGTCTTGCCCCCTCAGACTTCAAACGTATCTTTTGGCTGTTTGTGCCGGGCGCCTTTGGCAGCCCTGCTCCGAAAATGCAAACGTCTGCAGATAGCTCGCAGGCAGATAGAGCTAGCCTGGAAAGCTGTTGCTCAGCCTCATCTGCCCATGGCACTGCTCGCACCAAGGCACAGAGACTGGGGCTGCTTGCTTGTCATGTCCCCTCAAACTTCAAACGTAGCTTAGGTGGTCCGTGCCGGATGCTTGTGGCAGCGCTGCTCTGAAAATGCGAACGTCTGCAGATAGCTCGCAGGCAGAAAGAGCTAGCCTGGAAAGCTGTTGCTCAGCCTCATCTGCCCATGGCACTGCTCGCACAGAGGCACAGAGACTGGGGCTGTTTGCTTGTCATGTCCCCTCAAACTTCAAACGTAGCTTAGGTGGTCCGTGCCGGATGCTTGTGGCAGCGCTGCTCTGAAAATGCGAACGTCTGCAGATAGCTCGCAGGCAGAAAGAGCTAGCCTGGAAAGCTGTTGCTCAGCCTCATCTGCCCATGGCACTGCTCGCACAGAGGCACAGAGACTGGGGCTGCTTGCTTGTCTTGCCCCCTCAGACTTCAAACGTAGCTTAGGTGGTCCGTGCTGGGCGCCTCCGGCAGCCCTGCTCCGAAAATGCGAACGTCTGCAGATAGCTCGCAGCAGAAAGAGCTAGCCTGGAAAGCTGTTGCTCAGCCTCATCTGCCCATGGCACTGCTCGCACAGAGGCACAGAGACTGGGGCTGCTTGCTTGTCTTGTCCCCTCAGACTTCAAACGTAGCTTAGGTGGTCCGTGCCGGGCGCTTCTGGCAGCCCTGCTCCGAAAATGCGAACGTCTGCAGATAGCTCGCAGGCAGAAAGAGCTAGCTTGGAACGCTGTTGCTCAGCCTCATCTGCCCATGGCACTGCTCGCACAGAGGCACAGAGACTGGGGCTGCTTGCTTGTCTTGTCCCCTCAAACTTCAAACGTATCTTAGGTGGTCTCTGCTGGGCGCCTTTGGCAGCCCTGCTCCGAAAATGCGAACGTCTGCAGATAGCTCGCAGCAGAAAGAGCTAGCCTGGAAAGCTGTTGCTCAGCCTCATCTGCCCATGGCACTGCTCGCACAGAGGCACAGAGACTGGGGCTGCTTGCTTGTCTTGTCCCCTCAAACTTCAAACGTAGCTTAGGTGGTCCGTGCCGGGCGCTTCTGGCAGCCCTGCTCCGAAAATGCGAACATCTGCAGATAGCTCGCAGGCAGAAAGAGCTAGCCTGGAAAGCTGTTGCTCAGACTCATCTGCCCATGGCACTGCTCGCACAGAGGCACAGAGACTGGGGCTGCTTGCTTGTCTTGTCCCCTCAAACTTCAAACGTAGCTTAGGTGGTCCGTGCCGGGCGCCTTTGGCAGCCCTGCTCCGAAAATGCGAACGTCTGCAGATAGCTCGCAGGCAGAAAGAGCTAGCCTGGAAAGCTGTTGCTCAGACTCATCTGCCCATGGCACTGCTCGCACAGAGGCACAGAGACTGGGGCTGCTTGATTGTCTTGCCCCCTCAGACTTCAAACGTATCTTTTGTCTGTTTGTGCCGGGCGCCTTTGGCAGCCCTGCTCCGAAAATGCAAACGTCTGCAGATAGCTCGCAGGCAGAAAGAGCTAGCCTGGAAAGCTGTTGCTCAGCCTCATCTGCCCATGGCACTGCTCGCACAGAGGCACAGAGACTGGGGCTGCTTGCTTGTCTTGTCCCCTCAAACTTCAAATGTAGCTTAGGTGGTCTCTGCTGGGCGCCTCCGGCAGCCCTGCTCCGAAAATGCGAACGTCTGCAGATAGCTCGCAGGCAGAAAGAGCTAGCCTGGAAAGCTGTTGCTCAGACTCATCTGCCCATGGCACTGCTCGCACAGAGGCACAGAGACTGGGGCTGCTTGATTGTCTTGCCCCCTCAGACTTCAAACGTATCTTTTGTCTGTTTGTGCCGAGCGCCTTTGGCAGCCCTGCTCCGAAAATGCAAACGTCTGCAGATAGCTCACAGCCAGAAAGAGCTAGCCTGGAAAGCTCTTGCTCAGCCTCATCTGCCCATGGCACTGCTCGCACAGAGGCACAGAGACTGGGGCTGCTTGCTTGTCTTGTCCCCTCAAACTTCAAACGTAGCTTAGGTGGTCTCTGCTGGGCGCCTCCGGCAGCCCTGCTCCGAAAATGCGAACGTCTGCAGATAGCTCGCAGCCAGAAAGAGCTAGCCTGGAAAGCTGTTGCTCAGCCTCATCTGCCCATGGCACTGCTCGCACAGAGGCACAGAGACTGGGGCTGCTTGCTTGTCTTGTCCCCTCAAACTTCAAACGTAGCTTAGGTGGTCCGTGCCGGGCGCCTCCGGCAGCCCTGCTCCGAAAATGCGAACGTCTGCAGATAGCTCGCAGGCAGAAAAAGCTAGCCTGGAAAGCTGTTGCTCAGCCTCATCTGCCCATGGCACTGCTCGCACAGAGGCACAGAGACTGGGGCTGCTTGCTTGTCTTGTCCCCTCAAACTTCAAACGTAGCTTAGGTGGTCTGTGCCGGGCGCCTTTGGCAGCCCTGTTCCAAAAATGCGAACGTCTGCAGATAGCTCGCAGGCAGAAAGAGCTAGCCTGGAAAGCTCTTGCTCAGCGTCATCTGCCCATGGCACTGCTCGCACAGAGGCACAGAGACTGGGGCTGCTTGCTTGTCTTGTCCCCCCAAACTTCAAACGTAGATTAGGTGGTCTCTGCTGGGCGCCTCCGGCAGCCCTGCTCCGAAAATGCGAACGTCTGCAGATAGCTCGCAGGCAGAAAAAGCTAGCCTGGAAAGCTGTTGCTCAGCCTCATCTGCCCATGGCACTGCTCACACAGAGGCACAGAGACTGGGGCTGCTTGCTTGTCTTGTCCCCTCAAACTTCAAACGTAGCTTAGGTGGTCCGTGCCGGGTGCTTGCGGCAGCCCTGCTCCGAAAATGCGAACATCTGCAGATAGCTCGCAGGCAGAATTTGCTAGCCTGGAAAGCTTTTGCTCAGCCTCATCTGCCCATGGCACTGCTCGCACAGAGGCACAGAGACTGGGGCTGCTTGCTTGTCTTGTCCCCTCAAACTTCAAACTTAGCTTAGGTGGTCTGTGCTGGGCGTCTTTGGCAGCCCTGCTCCGAAAATGCGAACGTCTGCAGGTAGCTCGCAGCCAGAAAGAGCTAGCCTGGAAAGCTGTTGCTCAGCCTCATCTGCCCATGGCACTGCTCGCACAGAGGCACAGAGACTGGGGCTGCTTGCTTGTCTTGTCCCCTCAAACTTCAAACGTAGCTTAGGTGGTCCGTGCCGGGCGCTTCTGGCAGCCCTGCTCCGAAAATGCGAACGTCTGCAGATAGCTCGCAGGCAGAAAGAGCTAGCCTGGAAAGCTGTTGCTCAGCCTCATCTGCCCATGGCACTGCTCGCACAGAGGCACAGAGACTGGGGCTGCTTGCTTGTCTTGTCCGCTCAAACTTCAAACGTAGCTTAGGTGGTCCGTGCCGGGCGCCTTTGGCAACCCTGCTCCGAAAATGCGAACGTCTGCAGGTAGCTCGCAGGCAGAAAGAGCTAGCCTGGAAAGCTGTTGCTCAGCCTCATCTGCCCATGGCACTGCTCGCACAGAGGCACAGAGACTGGGGCTGCTTGCTTGTCTTGCCCCCTCAGACTTCAAACGTATCTTTTGGCTGTTTGTGCCGGGCGCCTTTGGCAGCCCTGCTCCGAAAATGCAAACGTCTGCAGATAGCTCGCAGGCAGAAAGAGCTAGCCTGGAAAGCTGTTGCTCAGCCTCATCTGCCCATGGCACTGCTCGCACAGAGGCACAGAGACTGGGGCTGCTTGCTTGTCTTGCCCCCTCAGACTTCAAACGTAGCTTAGGTGGTCCGTGCTGGGCGCCTCCAGCAGCCCTGCTCCGAAAATGCGAACGTCTGCAGATAGCTCGCAGCAGAAAGAGCTAGCCTGGAAAGCTGTTGCTCAGCCTCATCTGCCCATGGCACTGCTCGCACAGAGGCACAGAGACTGGGGCTGCTTGCTTGTCTTGTCCCCTCAAACTTCAAACGTAGCTTAGGTGGTCCGTGCCGGGCGCTTCCGGCAGCCCTGCTCCGAAAATGCGAACGTCTGCAGATAGCTCGCAGGCAGAAAGAGCTAGCCTGGAAAGCTGTTGCTCAGCCTCATCTGCCCATGGCACTGCTCGCACAGAGGCACAGAGACTGGGGCTGCTTGCTTGTCTTGTCCCCTCAAACTTCAAACGTAGCTTAGGTGGTCCGTGCCGGATGCTTGTGGCAGCGCTGCTCTGAAAATGCGAACGTCTGCAGATAGCTCGCAGGCAGAAAGAGCTAGCCTGGAAAGCTGTTGCTCAGCCTCATCTGCCCATGGCACTGCTCGCACAGAGGCACAGAGACTGGGGCTGCTTGCTTGTCTTGCCCCCTCAGACTTCAAACGTAGCTTAGGTGGTCCGTGCTGGGCGCCTCCGGCAGCCCTGCTCCGAAAATGCGAACGTCTGCAGATAGCTCGCAGCAGAAAGAGCTAGCCTGGAAAGCTGTTGCTCAGCCTCATCTGCCCATGGCACTGCTCGCACAGAGGCACAGAGACTGGGGCTGCTTGCTTGTCTTGTCCCCTCAAACTTCAAACGTATCTTAGGTGGTCTCTGCTGGGCGCCTTTGGCAGCCCTGCTCCGAAAATGCGAACGTCTGCAGATAGCTCGCAGCAGAAAGAGCTAGCCTGGAAAGCTGTTGCTCAGCCTCATCTGCCCATGGCACTGCTCGCACAGAGGCACAGAGACTGGGGCTGCTTGCTTGTCTTGTCCCCTCAAACTTCAAACGTAGCTTAGGTGGTCCGTGCCGGGCGCTTCTGGCAGCCCTGCTCCGAAAATGCGAACATCTGCAGATAGCTCGCAGGCAGAAAGAGCTAGCCTGGAAAGCTGTTGCTCAGACTCATCTGCCCATGGCACTGCTCGCACAGAGGCACAGAGACTGGGGCTGCTTGCTTGTCTTGTCCCCTCAAACTTCAAACGTAGCTTAGGTGGTCCGTGCCGGGCGCCTTTGGCAGCCCTGCTCCGAAAATGCGAACGTCTGCAGATAGCTCGCAGGCAGAAAGAGCTAGCCTGGAAAGCTGTTGCTCAGACTCATCTGCCCATGGCACTGCTCGCACAGAGGCACAGAGACTGGGGCTGCTTGCTTGTCTTGCCCCCTCAGACTTCAAACGTATCTTTTGTCTGTTTGTGCCGGGCGCCTTTGGCAGCCCTGCTCCGAAAATGCAAACGTCTGCAGATAGCTCGCAGGCAGAAAGAGCTAGCCTGGAAAGCTGTTGCTCAGCCTCATCTGCCCATGGCACTGCTCGCACAGAGGCACAGAGACTGGGGCTGCTTGCTTGTCTTGTCCCCTCAAACTTCAAATGTAGCTTAGGTGGTCTCTGCTGGGCGCCTCCGGCAGCCCTGCTCCGAAAATGCGAACGTCTGCAGATAGCTCGCAGGCAGAAAGAGCTAGCCTGGAAAGCTGTTGCTCAGACTCATCTGCCCATGGCACTGCTCGCACAGAGGCACAGAGACTGGGGCTGCTTGATTGTCTTGCCCCCTCAGACTTCAAACGTATCTTTTGTCTGTTTGTGCCGAGCGCCTTTGGCAGCCCTGCTCCGAAAATGTAAACGTCTGCAGATAGCTCACAGCCAGAAAGAGCTAGCCTGGAAAGCTCTTGCTCAGCCTCATCTGCCCATGGCACTGCTCGCACAGAGGCACAGAGACTGGGGCTGCTTGCTTGTCTTGTCCCCTCAAACTTCAAACGTAGCTTAGGTGGTCTCTGCTGGGCGCCTCCGGCAGCCCTGCTCCGAAAATGCGAACGTCTGCAGATAGCTCGCAGCCAGAAAGAGCTAGCCTGGAAAGCTGTTGCTCAGCCTCATCTGCCCATGGCACTGCTCGCACAGAGGCACAGAGACTGGGGCTGCTTGCTTGTCTTGTCCCCTCAAACTTCAAACGTAGCTTAGGTGGTCCGTGCCGGGCGCCTCCGGCAGCCCTGCTCCGAAAATGCGAACGTCTGCAGATAGCTCGCAGGCAGAAAAAGCTAGCCTGTAAAGCTGTTGCTCAGCCTCATCTGCCCATGGCACTGCTCGCACAGAGGCACAGAGACTGGGGCTGCTTGCTTGTCTTGTCCCCTCAAACTTCAAACGTAGCTTAGGTGGTCTGTGCCGGGCGCCTTTGGCAGCCCTGTTCCAAAAATGCGAACGTCTGCAGATAGCTCGCAGGCAGAAAGAGCTAGCCTGGAAAGCTCTTGCTCAGCGTCATCTGCCCATGGCACTGCTCGCACAGAGGCACAGAGACTGGGGCTGCTTGCTTGTCTTGTCCCCCCAAACTTCAAACGTAGATTAGGTGGTCTCTGCTGGGCGCCTCCGGCAGCCCTGCTCCGAAAATGCGAACGTCTGCAGATAGCTCGCAGGCAGAAAAAGCTAGCCTGGAAAGCTGTTGCTCAGCCTCATCTGCCCATGGCACTGCTCACACAGAGGCACAGAGACTGGGGCTGCTTGCTTGTCTTGTCCCCTCAAACTTCAAACGTAGCTTAGGTGGTCCGTGCCGGGTGCTTGCGGCAGCCCTGCTCCGAAAATGCGAACATCTGCAGATAGCTCGCAGGCAGAATTTGCTAGCCTGGAAAGCTTTTGCTCAGCCTCATCTGCCCATGGCACTGCTCGCACAGAGGCACAGAGACTGGGGCTGCTTGCTTGTCTTGTCCCCTCAAACTTCAAACTTAGCTTAGGTGGTCTGTGCTGGGCGTCTTTGGCAGCCCTGCTCCGAAAATGCGAACGTCTGCAGGTAGCTCGCAGCCAGAAAGAGCTAGCCTGGAAAGCTGTTGCTCAGCCTCATCTGCCCATGGCACTGCTCGCACAGAGGCACAGAGACTGGGGCTGCTTGCTTGTCTTGTCCCCTCAAACTTCAAACGTAGCTTAGGTGGTCCGTGCCGGGCGCTTCTGGCAGCCCTGCTCCGAAAATGCGAACGTCTGCAGATAGCTCGCAGGCAGAAAGAGCTAGCCTGGAAAGCTGTTGCTCAGCCTCATCTGCCCATGGCACTGCTCGCACAGAGGCACAGAGACTGGGGCTGCTTGCTTGTCTTGTCCCCTCAAACTTCAAACGTATCTTAGGTGGTCTCTGCCGGGCGCCTTTGGCAGCCCTGCTCCGAAAATGCGAACGTCTGCAGATAGCTCGCAGCAGAAAGAGCTAGCCTGGAAAGCTGTTGCTCAGCCTCATCTGCCCATGGCACTGCTCGCACAGAGGCACAGAGACTGGGGCTGCTTGCTTGTCTTGTCCCCTCAAACTTCAAACGTAGCTTAGGTGGTCCGTGCCGGGCGCTTCTGGCAGCCCTGCTCCGAAAATGCGAACGTCTGCAGATAGCTCGCAGGCAGAAAGAGCTAGCCTGGAAAGCTGTTGCTCAGCCTCATCTGCCCATGGCACTGCTCGCACAGAGGCACAGAGACTGGGGCTGCTTGCTTGTCTTGTCCGCTCAAACTTCAAACGTAGCTTAGGTGGTCCGTGCCGGGCGCCTTTGGCAACCCTGCTCCGAAAATGCGAACGTCTGCAGGTAGCTCGCAGGCAGAAAGAGCTAGCCTGGAAAGCTGTTGCTCAGCCTCATCTGCCCATGGCACTGCTCGCACAGAGGCACAGAGACTGGGGCTGCTTGCTTGTCTTGCCCCCTCAGACTTCAAACGTATCTTTTGGCTGTTTGTGCCGGGCGCCTTTGGCAGCCCTGCTCCGAAAATGCAAACGTCTGCAGATAGCTCGCAGGCAGAAAGAGCTAGCCTGGAAAGCTGTTGCTCAGCCTCATCTGCCCATGGCACTGCTCGCACAGAGGCACAGAGACTGGGGCTGCTTGCTTGTCTTGTCCCCTCAAACTTCAAACGTAGATTAGGTGCTCTCTGCTGGGCGCCTCCGGCAGCCCTGCTCCGAAAATGCGAACGTCTGCAGATAGCTCGCAGGCAGAAAGAGCTAGCCTGGAAAGCTGTTGCTCAGCCTCATCTGCCCATGGCACTGCTCGCACAGAGGCACAGAGACTGGGGCTGCTTGCTTGTCTTGCCCCCTCAGACTTCAAACGTAGCTTAGGTGGTCCGTGCTGGGCGCCTCCAGCAGCCCTGCTCCGAAAATGCGAACGTCTGCAGATAGCTCGCAGCAGAAAGAGCTAGCCTGGAAAGCTGTTGCTCAGCCTCATCTGCCCATGGCACTGCTCGCACAGAGGCACAGAGACTGGGGCTGCTTGCTTGTCTTGTCCCCTCAAACTTCAAACGTAGCTTAGGTGGTCCGTGCCGGGCGCTTCCGGCAGCCCTGCTCCGAAAATGCGAACGTCTGCAGATAGCTCGCAGGCAGAAAGAGCTAGCCTGGAAAGCTGTTGCTCAGCCTCATCTGCCCATGGCACTGCTCGCACAGAGGCACAGAGACTGGGGCTGCTTGCTTGTCTTGTCCCCTCAAACTTCAAACGTAGCTTAGGTGGTCCGTGCCGGGCGCTTCTGGCAGCCCTGCTCCGAAAATGCGAACGTCTGCAGATAGCTCGCAGCAGAAAGAGCTAGCCTGGAAAGCTGTTGCTCAGCCTCATCTGCCCATGGCACTGCTCGCACAGAGGCAGAGAGACTGGGGCTGCTTGCTTGTCTTGTCCCCTCAAACTTCAAACGTAGATTAGGTGGTCTCTGCTGGGCGCCTCCGGCAGCCCTGCTCCAAAAATGCGAACGTCTGCAGATAGCTCGCAGGCAGAAAGAGCTAGCCTGGAAAGCTGTTGCTCAGCCTCATCTGCCCATGGCACTGCTCACACAGAGGCACAGAGACTGGGGCTGCTTGCTTGTCTTGTCCCCTCAAACTTCAAACGTAGCTTAGGTGGTCCGTGCCGGGTGCTTGCGGCAGCCCTGCTCCGAAAATGCGAACATCTGCAGATAGCTCGCAGGCAGAATTTGCTAGCCTGGAAAGCTTTTGCTCAGCCTCATCTGCCCATGGCACTGCTCGCACAGAGGCACAGAGACTGGGGCTGCTTGCTTGTCTTGTCCCCTCAAACTTCAAACTTAGCTTAGGTGGTCTGTGCTGGGCGTCTTTGGCAGCCCTGCTCCGAAAATGCGAACGTCTGCAGGTAGCTCGCAGCCAGAAAGAGCTAGCCTGGAAAGCTGTTGCTCAGCCTCATCTGCCCATGGCACTGCTCGCACAGAGGCACAGAGACTGGGGCTGCTTGCTTGTCTTGTCCCCTCAAACTTCAAACGTAGCTTAGGTGGTCCGTGCCGGGCGCTTCTGGCAGCCCTGCTCCGAAAATGCGAACGTCTGCAGATAGCTCGCAGGCAGAAAGAGCTAGCCTGGAAAGCTGTTGCTCAGCCTCATCTGCCCATGGCACTGCTCGCACAGAGGCACAGAGACTGGGGCTGCTTGCTTGTCTTGTCCCCTCAAACTTCAAACGTATCTTAGGTGGTCTCTGCCGGGCGCCTTTGGCAGCCCTGCTCCGAAAATGCGAACGTCTGCAGATAGCTCGCAGCAGAAAGAGCTAGCCTGGAAAGCTGTTGCTCAGCCTCATCTGCCCATGGCACTGCTCGCACAGAGGCACAGAGACTGGGGCTGCTTGCTTGTCTTGTCCCCTCAAACTTCAAACGTAGCTTAGGTGGTCCGTGCCGGGCGCTTCTGGCAGCCCTGCTCCGAAAATGCGAACGTCTGCAGATAGCTCGCAGGCAGAAAGAGCTAGCCTGGAAAGCTGTTGCTCAGCCTCATCTGCCCATGGCACTGCTCGCACAGAGGCACAGAGACTGGGGCTGCTTGCTTGTCTTGTCCGCTCAAACTTCAAACGTAGCTTAGGTGGTCCGTGCCGGGCGCCTTTGGCAACCCTGCTCCGAAAATGCGAACGTCTGCAGGTAGCTCGCAGGCAGAAAGAGCTAGCCTGGAAAGCTGTTGCTCAGCCTCATCTGCCCATGGCACTGCTCGCACAGAGGCACAGAGACTGGGGCTGCTTGCTTGTCTTGCCCCCTCAGACTTCAAACGTATCTTTTGGCTGTTTGTGCCGGGCGCCTTTGGCAGCCCTGCTCCGAAAATGTGAACGTCTGCAGGTAGCTCGCAGGCAGAAAGAGCTAGCCTGGAAAGCTGTTGCTCAGCCTCATCTGCCCATGGCACTGCTCGCACAGAGGCACAGAGACTGGGGCTGCTTGCTTGTCTTGTCCCCTCAAACTTCAAACGTAGATTAGGTGCTCTCTGCTGGGCGCCTCCGGCAGCCCTGCTCCGAAAATGCGAACGTCTGCAGATAGCTCGCAGGCAGAAAGAGCTAGCCTGGAAAGCTGTTGCTCAGCCTCATCTGCCCATGGCACTGCTCGCACAGAGGCACAGAGACTGGGGCTGCTTGCTTGTCTTGCCCCCTCAGACTTCAAACGTAGCTTAGGTGGTCCGTGCTGGGCGCCTCCAGCAGCCCTGCTCCGAAAATGCGAACGTCTGCAGATAGCTCGCAGCAGAAAGAGCTAGCCTGGAAAGCTGTTGCTCAGCCTCATCTGCCCATGGCACTGCTCGCACAGAGGCACAGAGACTGGGGCTGCTTGCTTGTCTTGTCCCCTCAAACTTCAAACGTAGCTTAGGTGGTCCGTGCCGGGCGCTTCTGGCAGCCCTGCTCCGAAAATGCGAACGTCTGCAGATAGCTCGCAGGCAGAAAGAGCTAGCCTGGAAAGCTGTTGCTCAGCCTCATCTGCCCATGGCACTGCTCGCACAGAGGCACAGAGACTGGGGCTGCTTGCTTGTCTTGTCCCCTCAAACTTCAAACGTAGCTTAGGTGGTCCGTGCCGGGCGCTTCTGGCAGCCCTGCTCCGAAAATGCGAACGTCTGCAGATAGCTCGCAGCAGAAAGAGCTAGCCTGGAAAGCTGTTGCTCAGCCTCATCTGCCCATGGCACTGCTCGCACAGAGGCACAGAGACTGGGGCTGCTTGCTTGTCTTGTCCCCTCAAACTTCAAACGTAGCTTAGGTGGTCCGTGCCGGGCGCTTCTGGCAGCCCTGATCCGAAAATGCGAACGTCTGCAGATAGCTCGCAGGCAGAAAGAGCTAGCCTGGAAAGCTGTTGCTCAGCCTCATCTGCCCATGGCACTGCTCGCACAGAGGCACAGAGACTGGGGCTGCTTGCTTGTCTTGTCCGCTCAAACTTCAAACGTAGCTTAGGTGGTCCGTGCCGGGCGCCTTTGGCAACCCTGCTCCGAAAATGCGAACGTCTGCAGGTAGCTCGCAGGCAGAAAGAGCTAGCCTGGAAAGCTGTTGCTCAGACTCATCTGCCCATGGCACTGCTCGCACAGAGGCACAGAGACTGGGGCTGCTTGCTTGTCTTGCCCCCTCAGACTTCAAACGTAGCTTAGGTGGTCCGTGCTGGGCGCCTCCAGCAGCCCTGCTCCGAAAATGCGAACGTCTGCAGATAGCTCGCAGCAGAAAGAGCTAGCCTGGAAAGCTGTTGCTCAGCCTCATCTGCCCATGGCACTGCTCGCACAGAGGCACAGAGACTGGGGCTGCTTGCTTGTCTTGTCCCCTCAAACTTCAAACGTAGCTTAGGTGGTCCGTGCCGGGCGCTTCTGGCAGCCCTGCTCCGAAAATGCGAACGTCTGCAGATAGCTCGCAGGCAGAAAGAGCTAGCCTGGAAAGCTGTTGCTCAGCCTCATCTGCCCATGGCACTGCTCGCACAGAGGCACAGAGACTGGGGCTGCTTGCTTGTCTTGTCCCCTCAAACTTCAAACGTATCTTAGGTGGTCTCTGCCGGGCGCCTTTGGCAGCCCTGCTCCGAAAATGCGAACGTCTGCAGATAGCTCGCAGCAGAAAGAGCTAGCCTGGAAAGCTGTTGCTCAGCCTCATCTGCCCATGGCACTGCTCGCACAGAGGCACAGAGACTGGGGCTGCTTGCTTGTCTTGTCCCCTCAAACTTCAAACGTAGCTTAGGTGGTCCGTGCCGGGCGCTTCTGGCAGCCCTGCTCCGAAAATGCGAACGTCTGCAGATAGCTCGCAGGCAGAAAGAGCTAGCCTGGAAAGCTGTTGCTCAGCCTCATCTGCCCATGGCACTGCTCGCACAGAGGCACAGAGACTGGGGCTGCTTGCTTGTCTTGTCCGCTCAAACTTCAAACGTAGCTTAGGTGGTCCGTGCCGGGCGCCTTTGGCAACCCTGCTCCGAAAATGCGAACGTCTGCAGGTAGCTCGCAGGCAGAAAGAGCTAGCCTGGAAAGCTGTTGCTCAGACTCATCTGCCCATGGCACTGCTCGCACAGAGGCACAGAGACTGGGGCTGCTTGATTGTCTTGCCCCCTCAGACTTCAAACGTATCTTTTGGCTGTTTGTGCCGGGCGCCTTTGGCAGCCCTGCTCCGAAAATGCGAACGTCTGCAGATAGCTCGCAGGCAGAAAGAGCTAGCCTGGAAAGCTGTTGCTCAGCCTCATCTGCCCATGGCACTGCTCGCACAGAGGCACAGAGACTGGGGCTGCTTGCTTGTCTTGTCCCCTCAAACTTCAAATGTAGCTTAGGTGGTCTCTGCTGGGCGCCTCCGGCAGCCCTGCTCCGAAAATGCGAACGTCTGCAGATAGCTCGCAGGCAGAAAGAGCTAGCCTGTAAAGCTGTTGCTCAGCCTCATCTGCCCATGGCACTGCTCGCACAGAGGCACAGAGACTGGGGCTGCTTGCTTGTCTTGCCCCCTCAGACTTCAAACGTATCTTTTGGCTGTTTGTGCCGGGCGCCTTTGGCAGCCCTGCTCCGAAAATGCAAACGTCTGCAGATAGCTCGCAGGCAGAAAGAGCTAGCCTGGAAAGCTGTTGCTCAGCCTCATCTGCCCATGGCACTGCTCGCACAGAGGCACAGAGACTGGGGCTGCTTGCTTGTCTTGTCCCCTCAAACTTCAAACGTAGATTAGGTGGTCTCTGCTGGGCGCCTCCGGCAGCCCTGCTCCGAAAATGCGAACGTCTGCAGATAGCTCGCAGGCAGAAAGAGCTAGCCTGGAAAGCTGTTGCTCAGCCTCATCTGCCCATGGCACTGCTCGCACAGAGGCACAGAGACTGGGGCTGCTTGCTTGTCTTGCCCCCTCAGACTTCAAACGTAGCTTAGGTGGTCCGTGCTGGGCGCCTCCAGCAGCCCTGCTCCGAAAATGCGAACGTCTGCAGATAGCTCGCAGCAGAAAGAGCTAGCCTGGAAAGCTGTTGCTCAGCCTCATCTGCCCATGGCACTGCTCGCACAGAGGCACAGAGACTGGGGCTGCTTGCTTGTCTTGTCCCCTCAAACTTCAAACGTAGCTTAGGTGGTCCGTGCCGGGCGCTTCTGGCAGCCCTGCTCCGAAAATGCGAACGTCTGCAGATAGCTCGCAGGCAGAAAGAGCTAGCCTGGAAAGCTGTTGCTCAGCCTCATCTGCCCATGGCACTGCTCGCACAGAGGCACAGAGACTGGGGCTGCTTGCTTGTCTTGTCCCCTCAAACTTCAAACGTATCTTAGGTGGTCTCTGCTGGGCGCCTTTGGCAGCCCTGCTCCGAAAATGCGAACGTCTGCAGATAGCTCGCAGCAGAAAGAGCTAGCCTGGAAAGCTGTTGCTCAGCCTCATCTGCCCATGGCACTGCTCGCACAGAGGCACAGAGACTGGGGCTGCTTGCTTGTCTTGTCCCCTCAAACTTCAAACGTAGCTTAGGTGGTCCGTGCCGGGCGCTTCTGGCAGCCCTGCTCCGAAAATGCGAACGTCTGCAGATAGCTCGCAGGCAGAAAGAGCTAGCCTGGAAAGCTGTTGCTCAGCCTCATCTGCCCATGGCACTGCTCGCACAGAGGCACAGAGACTGGGGCTGCTTGCTTGTCTTGTCCCCTCAAACTTCAAACGTAGCTTAGGTGGTCCGTGCCGGGCGCCTTTGGCAACCCTGCTCCGAAAATGCGAACGTCTGCAGATAGCTCGCAGGCAGAAAGAGCTAGCCTGGAAAGCTGTTGCTCAGACTCATCTGCCCATGGCACTGCTCGCACAGAGGCACAGAGACTGGGGCTGCTTGATTGTCTTGCCCCCTCAGACTTCAAACGTATCTTTTGGCTGTTTGTGCCGGGCGCCTTTGGCAGCCCTGCTCCGAAAATGCGAACGTCTGCAGATAGCTCACAGCCAGAAAGAGCTAGCCTGGAAAGCTGTTGCTCAGCCTCATCTGCCCATGGCACTGCTCGCACAGAGGCACAGAGACTGGGGCTGCTTGCTTGTCTTGTCCCCTCAAACTTCAAATGTAGCTTAGGTGGTCTCTGCTGGGCGCCTCCGGCAGCCCTGCTCCGAAAATGCGAACGTCTGCAGATAGCTCGCAGCCAGAAAGAGCTAGCCTGGAAAGCTGTTGCTCAGCCTCATCTGCCCATGGCACTGCTCGCACAGAGGCACAGAGACTGGGGCTGCTTGCTTGTCTTGTCCCCTCAAACTTCAAACGTAGCTTAGGTGGTCCGTGCCGGGCGCTTCTGGCAGCCCTGCTCCGAAAATGCGAACGTCTGCAGATAGCTCGCAGGCAGAAAGAGCTAGCCTGGAAAGCTGTTGCTCAGCCTCATCTGCCCATGGCACTGCTCGCACAGAGGCACAGAGACTGGGGCTGCTTGCTTGTCTTGCCCCCTCAGACTTCAAACGTATCTTTTGGCTGTTTGTGCCGGGCGCCTTTGGCAGCCCTGCTCCGAAAATGCAAACGTCTGCAGATAGCTCGCAGGCAGAAAGAGCTAGCCTGGAAAGCTGTTGCTCAGCCTCATCTGCCCATGGCACTGCTCGCACAGAGGCACAGAGACTGGGGCTGCTTGCTTGTCTTGCCCCCTCAGACTTCAAACGTAGCTTAGGTGGTCCGTGCCGGGCGCCTTTGGCAACCCTGCTCCGAAAATGCGAACGTCTGCAGGTAGCTCGCAGGCAGAAAGAGCTAGCCTGGAAAGCTGTTGCTCAGACTCATCTGCCCATGGCACTGCTCGCACAGAGGCACAGAGACTGGGGCTGCTTGCTTGTCTTGCCCCCTCAGACTTCAAACGTAGCTTAGGTGGTCCGTGCTGGGCGCCTCCAGCAGCCCTGCTCCGAAAATGCGAACGTCTGCAGATAGCTCGCAGCAGAAAGAGCTAGCCTGGAAAGCTGTTGCTCAGCCTCATCTGCCCATGGCACTGCTCGCACAGAGGCACAGAGACTGGGGCTGCTTGCTTGTCTTGTCCCCTCAAACTTCAAACGTAGCTTAGGTGGTCCGTGCCGGGCGCTTCTGGCAGCCCTGCTCCGAAAATGCGAACGTCTGCAGATAGCTCGCAGGCAGAAAGAGCTAGCCTGGAAAGCTGTTGCTCAGCCTCATCTGCCCATGGCACTGCTCGCACAGAGGCACAGAGACTGGGGCTGCTTGCTTGTCTTGTCCCCTCAAACTTCAAACGTATCTTAGGTGGTCTCTGCCGGGCGCCTTTGGCAGCCCTGCTCCGAAAATGCGAACGTCTGCAGATAGCTCGCAGCAGAAAGAGCTAGCCTGGAAAGCTGTTGCTCAGCCTCATCTGCCCATGGCACTGCTCGCACAGAGGCACAGAGACTGGGGCTGCTTGCTTGTCTTGTCCCCTCAAACTTCAAACGTAGCTTAGGTGGTCCGTGCCGGGCGCTTCTGGCAGCCCTGCTCCGAAAATGCGAACGTCTGCAGATAGCTCGCAGGCAGAAAGAGCTAGCCTGGAAAGCTGTTGCTCAGCCTCATCTGCCCATGGCACTGCTCGCACAGAGGCACAGAGACTGGGGCTGCTTGCTTGTCTTGTCCGCTCAAACTTCAAACGTAGCTTAGGTGGTCCGTGCCGGGCGCCTTTGGCAACCCTGCTCCGAAAATGCGAACGTCTGCAGGTAGCTCGCAGGCAGAAAGAGCTAGCCTGGAAAGCTGTTGCTCAGACTCATCTGCCCATGGCACTGCTCGCACAGAGGCACAGAGACTGGGGCTGCTTGATTGTCTTGCCCCCTCAGACTTCAAACGTATCTTTTGGCTGTTTGTGCCGGGCGCCTTTGGCAGCCCTGCTCCGAAAATGCGAACGTCTGCAGATAGCTCGCAGGCAGAAAGAGCTAGCCTGGAAAGCTGTTGCTCAGCCTCATCTGCCCATGGCACTGCTCGCACAGAGGCACAGAGACTGGGGCTGCTTGCTTGTCTTGTCCCCTCAAACTTCAAATGTAGCTTAGGTGGTCTCTGCTGGGCGCCTCCGGCAGCCCTGCTCCGAAAATGCGAACGTCTGCAGATAGCTCGCAGGCAGAAAGAGCTAGCCTGTAAAGCTGTTGCTCAGCCTCATCTGCCCATGGCACTGCTCGCACAGAGGCACAGAGACTGGGGCTGCTTGCTTGTCTTGCCCCCTCAGACTTCAAACGTATCTTTTGGCTGTTTGTGCCGGGCGCCTTTGGCAGCCCTGCTCCGAAAATGCAAACGTCTGCAGATAGCTCGCAGGCAGAAAGAGCTAGCCTGGAAAGCTGTTGCTCAGCCTCATCTGCCCATGGCACTGCTCGCACAGAGGCACAGAGACTGGGGCTGCTTGCTTGTCTTGTCCCCTCAAACTTCAAACGTAGATTAGGTGGTCTCTGCTGGGCGCCTCCGGCAGCCCTGCTCCGAAAATGCGAACGTCTGCAGATAGCTCGCAGGCAGAAAGAGCTAGCCTGGAAAGCTGTTGCTCAGCCTCATCTGCCCATGGCACTGCTCGCACAGAGGCACAGAGACTGGGGCTGCTTGCTTGTCTTGCCCCCTCAGACTTCAAACGTAGCTTAGGTGGTCCGTGCTGGGCGCCTCCAGCAGCCCTGCTCCGAAAATGCGAACGTCTGCAGATAGCTCGCAGCAGAAAGAGCTAGCCTGGAAAGCTGTTGCTCAGCCTCATCTGCCCATGGCACTGCTCGCACAGAGGCACAGAGACTGGGGCTGCTTGCTTGTCTTGTCCCCTCAAACTTCAAACGTAGCTTAGGTGGTCCGTGCCGGGCGCTTCTGGCAGCCCTGCTCCGAAAATGCGAACGTCTGCAGATAGCTCGCAGGCAGAAAGAGCTAGCCTGGAAAGCTGTTGCTCAGCCTCATCTGCCCATGGCACTGCTCGCACAGAGGCACAGAGACTGGGGCTGCTTGCTTGTCTTGTCCGCTCAAACTTCAAACGTAGCTTAGGTGGTCCGTGCCGGGCGCCTTTGGCAACCCTGCTCCGAAAATGCGAACGTCTGCAGGTAGCTCGCAGGCAGAAAGAGCTAGCCTGGAAAGCTGTTGCTCAGACTCATCTGCCCATGGCACTGCTCGCACAGAGGCACAGAGACTGGGGCTGCTTGATTGTCTTGCCCCCTCAGACTTCAAACGTATCTTTTGGCTGTTTGTGCCGGGCGCCTTTGGCAGCCCTGCTCCGAAAATGCGAACGTCTGCAGATAGCTCGCAGGCAGAAAGAGCTAGCCTGGAAAGCTGTTGCTCAGCCTCATCTGCCCATGGCACTGCTCGCACAGAGGCACAGAGACTGGGGCTGCTTGCTTGTCTTGTCCCCTCAAACTTCAAATGTAGCTTAGGTGGTCTCTGCTGGGCGCCTCCGGCAGCCCTGCTCCGAAAATGCGAACGTCTGCAGATAGCTCGCAGGCAGAAAGAGCTAGCCTGTAAAGCTGTTGCTCAGCCTCATCTGCCCATGGCACTGCTCGCACAGAGGCACAGAGACTGGGGCTGCTTGCTTGTCTTGCCCCCTCAGACTTCAAACGTATCTTTTGGCTGTTTGTGCCGGGCGCCTTTGGCAGCCCTGCTCCGAAAATGCAAACGTCTGCAGATAGCTCGCAGGCAGAAAGAGCTAGCCTGGAAAGCTGTTGCTCAGCCTCATCTGCCCATGGCACTGCTCGCACAGAGGCACAGAGACTGGGGCTGCTTGCTTGTCTTGTCCCCTCAAACTTCAAACGTAGATTAGGTGGTCTCTGCTGGGCGCCTCCGGCAGCCCTGCTCCGAAAATGCGAACGTCTGCAGATAGCTCGCAGGCAGAAAGAGCTAGCCTGGAAAGCTGTTGCTCAGCCTCATCTGCCCATGGCACTGCTCGCACAGAGGCACAGAGACTGGGGCTGCTTGCTTGTCTTGCCCCCTCAGACTTCAAACGTAGCTTAGGTGGTCCGTGCTGGGCGCCTCCAGCAGCCCTGCTCCGAAAATGCGAACGTCTGCAGATAGCTCGCAGCAGAAAGAGCTAGCCTGGAAAGCTGTTGCTCAGCCTCATCTGCCCATGGCACTGCTCGCACAGAGGCACAGAGACTGGGGCTGCTTGCTTGTCTTGTCCCCTCAAACTTCAAACGTAGCTTAGGTGGTCCGTGCCGGGCGCTTCTGGCAGCCCTGCTCCGAAAATGCGAACGTCTGCAGATAGCTCGCAGGCAGAAAGAGCTAGCCTGGAAAGCTGTTGCTCAGCCTCATCTGCCCATGGCACTGCTCGCACAGAGGCACAGAGACTGGGGCTGCTTGCTTGTCTTGTCCCCTCAAACTTCAAACGTATCTTAGGTGGTCTCTGCTGGGCGCCTTTGGCAGCCCTGCTCCGAAAATGCGAACGTCTGCAGATAGCTCGCAGCAGAAAGAGCTAGCCTGGAAAGCTGTTGCTCAGCCTCATCTGCCCATGGCACTGCTCGCACAGAGGCACAGAGACTGGGGCTGCTTGCTTGTCTTGTCCCCTCAAACTTCAAACGTAGCTTAGGTGGTCCGTGCCGGGCGCTTCTGGCAGCCCTGCTCCGAAAATGCGAACGTCTGCAGATAGCTCGCAGGCAGAAAGAGCTAGCCTGGAAAGCTGTTGCTCAGCCTCATCTGCCCATGGCACTGCTCGCACAGAGGCACAGAGACTGGGGCTGCTTGCTTGTCTTGTCCCCTCAAACTTCAAACGTAGCTTAGGTGGTCCGTGCCGGGCGCCTTTGGCAACCCTGCTCCGAAAATGCGAACGTCTGCAGATAGCTCGCAGGCAGAAAGAGCTAGCCTGGAAAGCTGTTGCTCAGACTCATCTGCCCATGGCACTGCTCGCACAGAGGCACAGAGACTGGGGCTGCTTGATTGTCTTGCCCCCTCAGACTTCAAACGTATCTTTTGGCTGTTTGTGCCGGGCGCCTTTGGCAGCCCTGCTCCGAAAATGCGAACGTCTGCAGATAGCTCACAGCCAGAAAGAGCTAGCCTGGAAAGCTGTTGCTCAGCCTCATCTGCCCATGGCACTGCTCGCACAGAGGCACAGAGACTGGGGCTGCTTGCTTGTCTTGTCCCCTCAAACTTCAAATGTAGCTTAGGTGGTCTCTGCTGGGCGCCTCCGGCAGCCCTGCTCCGAAAATGCGAACGTCTGCAGATAGCTCGCAGCCAGAAAGAGCTAGCCTGGAAAGCTGTTGCTCAGCCTCATCTGCCCATGGCACTGCTCGCACAGAGGCACAGAGACTGGGGCTGCTTGCTTGTCTTGTCCCCTCAAACTTCAAACGTAGCTTAGGTGGTCCGTGCCGGGCGCTTCTGGCAGCCCTGCTCCGAAAATGCGAACGTCTGCAGATAGCTCGCAGGCAGAAAGAGCTAGCCTGGAAAGCTGTTGCTCAGCCTCATCTGCCCATGGCACTGCTCGCACAGAGGCACAGAGACTGGGGCTGCTTGCTTGTCTTGCCCCCTCAGACTTCAAACGTATCTTTTGGCTGTTTGTGCCGGGCGCCTTTGGCAGCCCTGCTCCGAAAATGCAAACGTCTGCAGATAGCTCGCAGGCAGAAAGAGCTAGCCTGGAAAGCTGTTGCTCAGCCTCATCTGCCCATGGCACTGCTCGCACAGAGGCACAGAGACTGGGGCTGCTTGCTTGTCTTGCCCCCTCAGACTTCAAACGTAGCTTAGGTGGTCCGTGCCGGGCGCCTTTGGCAACCCTGCTCCGAAAATGCGAACGTCTGCAGGTAGCTCGCAGGCAGAAAGAGCTAGCCTGGAAAGCTGTTGCTCAGACTCATCTGCCCATGGCACTGCTCGCACAGAGGCACAGAGACTGGGGCTGCTTGCTTGTCTTGCCCCCTCAGACTTCAAACGTAGCTTAGGTGGTCCGTGCTGGGCGCCTCCAGCAGCCCTGCTCCGAAAATGCGAACGTCTGCAGATAGCTCGCAGCAGAAAGAGCTAGCCTGGAAAGCTGTTGCTCAGCCTCATCTGCCCATGGCACTGCTCGCACAGAGGCACAGAGACTGGGGCTGCTTGCTTGTCTTGTCCCCTCAAACTTCAAACGTAGCTTAGGTGGTCCGTGCCGGGCGCTTCTGGCAGCCCTGCTCCGAAAATGCGAACGTCTGCAGATAGCTCGCAGGCAGAAAGAGCTAGCCTGGAAAGCTGTTGCTCAGCCTCATCTGCCCATGGCACTGCTCGCACAGAGGCACAGAGACTGGGGCTGCTTGCTTGTCTTGTCCCCTCAAACTTCAAACGTATCTTAGGTGGTCTCTGCCGGGCGCCTTTGGCAGCCCTGCTCCGAAAATGCGAACGTCTGCAGATAGCTCGCAGCAGAAAGAGCTAGCCTGGAAAGCTGTTGCTCAGCCTCATCTGCCCATGGCACTGCTCGCACAGAGGCACAGAGACTGGGGCTGCTTGCTTGTCTTGTCCCCTCAAACTTCAAACGTAGCTTAGGTGGTCCGTGCCGGGCGCTTCTGGCAGCCCTGCTCCGAAAATGCGAACGTCTGCAGATAGCTCGCAGGCAGAAAGAGCTAGCCTGGAAAGCTGTTGCTCAGCCTCATCTGCCCATGGCACTGCTCGCACAGAGGCACAGAGACTGGGGCTGCTTGCTTGTCTTGTCCGCTCAAACTTCAAACGTAGCTTAGGTGGTCCGTGCCGGGCGCCTTTGGCAACCCTGCTCCGAAAATGCGAACGTCTGCAGGTAGCTCGCAGGCAGAAAGAGCTAGCCTGGAAAGCTGTTGCTCAGACTCATCTGCCCATGGCACTGCTCGCACAGAGGCACAGAGACTGGGGCTGCTTGATTGTCTTGCCCCCTCAGACTTCAAACGTATCTTTTGGCTGTTTGTGCCGGGCGCCTTTGGCAGCCCTGCTCCGAAAATGCGAACGTCTGCAGATAGCTCGCAGGCAGAAAGAGCTAGCCTGGAAAGCTGTTGCTCAGCCTCATCTGCCCATGGCACTGCTCGCACAGAGGCACAGAGACTGGGGCTGCTTGCTTGTCTTGTCCCCTCAAACTTCAAATGTAGCTTAGGTGGTCTCTGCTGGGCGCCTCCGGCAGCCCTGCTCCGAAAATGCGAACGTCTGCAGATAGCTCGCAGGCAGAAAGAGCTAGCCTGTAAAGCTGTTGCTCAGCCTCATCTGCCCATGGCACTGCTCGCACAGAGGCACAGAGACTGGGGCTGCTTGCTTGTCTTGCCCCCTCAGACTTCAAACGTATCTTTTGGCTGTTTGTGCCGGGCGCCTTTGGCAGCCCTGCTCCGAAAATGCAAACGTCTGCAGATAGCTCGCAGGCAGAAAGAGCTAGCCTGGAAAGCTGTTGCTCAGCCTCATCTGCCCATGGCACTGCTCGCACAGAGGCACAGAGACTGGGGCTGCTTGCTTGTCTTGTCCCCTCAAACTTCAAACGTAGATTAGGTGGTCTCTGCTGGGCGCCTCCGGCAGCCCTGCTCCGAAAATGCGAACGTCTGCAGATAGCTCGCAGGCAGAAAGAGCTAGCCTGGAAAGCTGTTGCTCAGCCTCATCTGCCCATGGCACTGCTCGCACAGAGGCACAGAGACTGGGGCTGCTTGCTTGTCTTGCCCCCTCAGACTTCAAACGTAGCTTAGGTGGTCCGTGCTGGGCGCCTCCAGCAGCCCTGCTCCGAAAATGCGAACGTCTGCAGATAGCTCGCAGCAGAAAGAGCTAGCCTGGAAAGCTGTTGCTCAGCCTCATCTGCCCATGGCACTGCTCGCACAGAGGCACAGAGACTGGGGCTGCTTGCTTGTCTTGTCCCCTCAAACTTCAAACGTAGCTTAGGTGGTCCGTGCCGGGCGCTTCTGGCAGCCCTGCTCCGAAAATGCGAACGTCTGCAGATAGCTCGCAGGCAGAAAGAGCTAGCCTGGAAAGCTGTTGCTCAGCCTCATCTGCCCATGGCACTGCTCGCACAGAGGCACAGAGACTGGGGCTGCTTGCTTGTCTTGTCCCCTCAAACTTCAAACGTATCTTAGGTGGTCTCTGCTGGGCGCCTTTGGCAGCCCTGCTCCGAAAATGCGAACGTCTGCAGATAGCTCGCAGCAGAAAGAGCTAGCCTGGAAAGCTGTTGCTCAGCCTCATCTGCCCATGGCACTGCTCGCACAGAGGCACAGAGACTGGGGCTGCTTGCTTGTCTTGTCCCCTCAAACTTCAAACGTAGCTTAGGTGGTCCGTGCCGGGCGCTTCTGGCAGCCCTGCTCCGAAAATGCGAACGTCTGCAGATAGCTCGCAGGCAGAAAGAGCTAGCCTGGAAAGCTGTTGCTCAGCCTCATCTGCCCATGGCACTGCTCGCACAGAGGCACAGAGACTGGGGCTGCTTGCTTGTCTTGTCCCCTCAAACTTCAAACGTAGCTTAGGTGGTCCGTGCCGGGCGCCTTTGGCAACCCTGCTCCGAAAATGCGAACGTCTGCAGATAGCTCGCAGGCAGAAAGAGCTAGCCTGGAAAGCTGTTGCTCAGACTCATCTGCCCATGGCACTGCTCGCACAGAGGCACAGAGACTGGGGCTGCTTGATTGTCTTGCCCCCTCAGACTTCAAACGTATCTTTTGGCTGTTTGTGCCGGGCGCCTTTGGCAGCCCTGCTCCGAAAATGCGAACGTCTGCAGATAGCTCACAGCCAGAAAGAGCTAGCCTGGAAAGCTGTTGCTCAGCCTCATCTGCCCATGGCACTGCTCGCACAGAGGCACAGAGACTGGGGCTGCTTGCTTGTCTTGTCCCCTCAAACTTCAAATGTAGCTTAGGTGGTCTCTGCTGGGCGCCTCCGGCAGCCCTGCTCCGAAAATGCGAACGTCTGCAGATAGCTCGCAGCCAGAAAGAGCTAGCCTGGAAAGCTGTTGCTCAGCCTCATCTGCCCATGGCACTGCTCGCACAGAGGCACAGAGACTGGGGCTGCTTGCTTGTCTTGTCCCCTCAAACTTCAAACGTAGCTTAGGTGGTCCGTGCCGGGCGCTTCTGGCAGCCCTGCTCCGAAAATGCGAACGTCTGCAGATAGCTCGCAGGCAGAAAGAGCTAGCCTGGAAAGCTGTTGCTCAGCCTCATCTGCCCATGGCACTGCTCGCACAGAGGCACAGAGACTGGGGCTGCTTGCTTGTCTTGCCCCCTCAGACTTCAAACGTATCTTTTGGCTGTTTGTGCCGGGCGCCTTTGGCAGCCCTGCTCCGAAAATGCAAACGTCTGCAGATAGCTCGCAGGCAGAAAGAGCTAGCCTGGAAAGCTGTTGCTCAGCCTCATCTGCCCATGGCACTGCTCGCACAGAGGCACAGAGACTGGGGCTGCTTGCTTGTCTTGCCCCCTCAGACTTCAAACGTAGCTTAGGTGGTCCGTGCTGGGCGCCTCCAGCAGCCCTGCTCCGAAAATGCGAACGTCTGCAGATAGCTCGCAGCAGAAAGAGCTAGCCTGGAAAGCTGTTGCTCAGCCTCATCTGCCCATGGCACTGCTCGCACAGAGGCACAGAGACTGGGGCTGCTTGCTTGTCTTGCCCCCTCAGACTTCAAACGTAGCTTAGGTGGTCCGTGCTGGGCGCCTCCAGCAGCCCTGCTCCGAAAATGCGAACGTCTGCAGATAGCTCGCAGCAGAAAGAGCTAGCCTGGAAAGCTGTTGCTCAGCCTCATCTGCCCATGGCACTGCTCGCACAGAGGCACAGAGACTGGGGCTGCTTGCTTGTCTTGTCCCCTCAAACTTCAAACGTAGCTTAGGTGGTCCGTGCCGGGCGCTTCTGGCAGCCCTGCTCCGAAAATGCGAACGTCTGCAGATAGCTCGCAGGCAGAAAGAGCTAGCCTGGAAAGCTGTTGCTCAGCCTCATCTGCCCATGGCACTGCTCGCACAGAGGCACAGAGACTGGGGCTGCTTGCTTGTCTTGTCCGCTCAAACTTCAAACGTAGCTTAGGTGGTCCGTGCCGGGCGCCTTTGGCAACCCTGCTCCGAAAATGCGAACGTCTGCAGGTAGCTCGCAGGCAGAAAGAGCTAGCCTGGAAAGCTGTTGCTCAGACTCATCTGCCCATGGCACTGCTCGCACAGAGGCACAGAGACTGGGGCTGCTTGCTTGTCTTGCCCCCTCAGACTTCAAACGTAGCTTAGGTGGTCCGTGCTGGGCGCCTCCAGCAGCCCTGCTCCGAAAATGCGAACGTCTGCAGATAGCTCGCAGCAGAAAGAGCTAGCCTGGAAAGCTGTTGCTCAGCCTCATCTGCCCATGGCACTGCTTGCACAGAGGCACAGAGACTGGGGCTGCTTGCTTGTCTTGTCCCCTCAAACTTCAAACGTAGCTTAGGTGGTCCGTGCCGGGCGCTTCTGGCAGCCCTGCTCCGAAAATGCGAACGTCTGCAGATAGCTCGCAGGCAGAAAGAGCTAGCCTGGAAAGCTGTTGCTCAGCCTCATCTGCCCATGGCACTGCTCGCACAGAGGCACAGAGACTGGGGCTGCTTGCTTGTCTTGTCCCCTCAAACTTCAAACGTATCTTAGGTGGTCTCTGCCGGGCGCCTTTGGCAGCCCTGCTCCGAAAATGCGAACGTCTGCAGATAGCTCGCAGCAGAAAGAGCTAGCCTGGAAAGCTGTTGCTCAGCCTCATCTGCCCATGGCACTGCTCGCACAGAGGCACAGAGACTGGGGCTGCTTGCTTGTCTTGTCCCCTCAAACTTCAAACGTAGCTTAGGTGGTCCGTGCCGGGCGCTTCTGGCAGCCCTGCTCCGAAAATGCGAACGTCTGCAGATAGCTCGCAGGCAGAAAGAGCTAGCCTGGAAAGCTGTTGCTCAGCCTCATCTGCCCATGGCACTGCTCGCACAGAGGCACAGAGACTGGGGCTGCTTGCTTGTCTTGCCCCCTCAGACTTCAAACGTAGCTTAGGTGGTCCGTGCCGGGCGACTTTGGCAACCCTGCTCCGAAAATGCGAACGTCTGCAGGTAGCTCGCAGGCAGAAAGAGCTAGCCTGGAAAGCTGTTGCTCAGACTCATCTGCCCATGGCACTGCTCGCACAGAGGCACAGAGACTGGGGCTGCTTGATTGTCTTGCCCCCTCAGACTTCAAACGTATCTTTTGGCTTTTTGTGCCGGGCGCCTTTGGCAGCCCTGATCCGAAAATGCGAACGTCTGCAGATAGCTCGCAGGCAGAAAGAGCTAGCCTGGAAAGCTGTTGCTCAGCCTCATCTGCCCATGGCACTGCTCGCACAGAGGCACAGAGACTGGGGCTGCTTGCTTGTCTTGTCCCCTCAAACTTCAAATGTATCTTAGGTGGTCTCTGCTGGGCGCCTCCGGCAGCCCTGCTCCGAAAATGCGAACGTCTGCAGATAGCTCGCAGGCAGAAAGAGCTAGCCTGTAAAGCTGTTGCTCAGCCTCATCTGCCCATGGCACTGCTCGCACAGAGGCACAGAGACTGGGGCTGCTTGCTTGTCTTGCCCCCTCAGACTTCAAACGTATCTTTTGGCTGTTTGTGCCGGGCGCCTTTGGCAGCCCTGCTCCGAAAATGCAAACGTCTGCAGATAGCTCGCAGGCAGAAAGAGCTAGCCTGGAAAGCTGTTGCTCAGCCTCATCTGCCCATGGCACCGCTCGCACAGAGGCACAGAGACTGGGGCTGCTTGCTTGTCTTGTCCCCTCAAACTTCAAACGTAGATTAGGTGGTCTCTGCTGGGCGCCTCCGGCAGCCCTGCTCCGAAAATGCGAACGTCTGCAGATAGCTCGCAGGCAGAAAGAGCTAGCCTGGAAAGCTGTTGCTCAGCCTCATCTGCCCATGGCACTGCTCGCACAGAGGCACAGAGACTGGGGCTGCTTGCTTGTCTTGCCCCCTCAGACTTCAAACGTAGCTTAGGTGGTCCGTGCTGGGCGCCTCCAGCAGCCCTGCTCCGAAAATGCGAACGTCTGCAGATAGCTCGCAGGCAGAAAGAGCTAGCCTGGAAAGCTGTTGCTCAGCCTCATCTGCCCATGGCACTGCTCGCACAGAGGCACAGAGACTGGGGCTGCTTGCTTGTCTTGTCCCCTCAAACTTCAAACGTAGCTTAGGTGGTCCGTGCCGGGCGCTTCTGGCAGCCCTGCTCCGAAAATGCGAACGTCTGCAGATAGCTCGCAGGCAGAAAGAGCTAGCCTGGAAAGCTGTTGCTCAGCCTCATGTGCCCATGGCACTTCTCGCACAGAGGCACAGAGACTGGGGCTGCTTGCTTGTCTTGTCCCCTCAAACTTCAAACGTATCTTAGGTGGTCTCTGCTGGGCGCCTTTGGCAGCCCTGCTCCGAAAATGCGAACGTCTGCAGATAGCTCGCAGCAGAAAGAGCTAGCCTGGAAAGCTGTTGCTCAGCCTCATCTGCCCATGGCACTGCTCGCACAGAGGCACAGAGACTGGGGCTGCTTGCTTGTCTTGTCCCCTCAAACTTCAAACGTAGCTTAGGTGGTCCGTGCCGGGCGCTTCTGGCAGCCCTGCTCCGAAAATGCGAACGTCTGCAGATAGCTCGCAGGCAGAAAGAGCTAGCCTGGAAAGCTGTTGCTCAGCCTCATCTGCCCATGGCACTGCTCGCACAGAGGCACAGAGACTGGGGCTGCTTGCTTGTCTTGTCCCCTCAAACTTCAAACGTAGCTTAGGTGGTCCGTGCCGGGCGCCTTTGGCAACCCTGCTCCGAAAATGCGAACGTCTGCAGATAGCTCACAGCCAGAAAGAGCTAGCCTGGAAAGCTGTTGCTCAGCCTCATCTGCCCATGGCACTGCTCGCACAGAGGCACAGAGACTGGGGCTGCTTGCTTGTCTTGTCCCCTCAAACTTCAAATGTAGCTTAGGTGGTCTCTGCTGGGCGCCTCCGGCAGCCCTGCTCCGAAAATGCGAACGTCTGCAGATAGCTCGCAGGCAGAAAGAGCTAGCCTGGAAAGCTGTTGCTCAGCCTCATCTGCCCATGGCACTGCTCGCACAGAGGCACAGAGACTGGGGCTGCTTGCTTGTCTTGTCCCCTCAAACTTCAAACGTAGCTTAGGTGGTCTCTGCTGGGCGCCTCCGGCAGCCCTGCTCCGAAAATGCGAACGTCTGCAGATAGCTCGCAGCCAGAAAGAGGTAGCCTGGAAAGCTGTTGCTCAGCCTCATCTGCCCATGGCACTGCTCGCACAGAGGCACAGAGACTGGGGCTGCTTGCTTGTCTTGTCCGCTCAAACTTCAAACGTAGCTTAGGTGGTCCGTGCCGGGCGCTTCTGGCAGCCCTGCTCCGAAAATGCGAACGTCTGCAGATAGCTCGCAGGCAGAAAGAGCTAGCCTGGAAAGCTGTTGCTCAGCCTCATCTGCCCATGGCACTGCTCGCACAGAGGCACAGAGACTGGGGCTGCTTGCTTGTCTTGTCCCCTCAAACTTCAAACGTATCTTAGGTGGTCTCTGCTGGGCGCCTTTGGCAGCCCTGCTCCGAAAATGCGAACGTCTGCAGATAGCTCGCAGCAGAAAGAGCTAGCCTGGAAAGCTGTTGCTCAGCCTCATCTGCCCATGGCACTGCTCGCACAGAGGCACAGAGACTGGGGCTGCTTGCTTGTCTTGTCCCCTCAAACTTCAAACGTATCTTAGGTGGTCTCTGCTGGGCGCCTTTGGCAGCCCTGCTCCGAAAATGCGAACGTCTGCAGATAGCTCGCAGCAGAAAGAGCTAGCCTGGAAAGCTGTTGCTCAGCCTCATCTGCCCATGGCACTGCTCGCACAGAGGCACAGAGACTGGGGCTGCTTGCTTGTCTTGTCCCCTCAAACTTCAAACGTAGCTTAGGTGGTCCGTGCCGGGCGCATCTAGCAGCCCTGCTCCGAAAATGCGAACGTCTGCAGATAGCTCGCAGGCAGAAAGAGCTAGCCTGGAAAGCTGTTGCTCAGCCTCATCTGCCCATGGCACTGCTCGCACAGAGGCACAGAGACTGGGGCTGCTTGCTTGTCTTGTCCCCTCAAACTTCAAACGTAGCTTAGGTGGTCCGTGCCGGGCGCCTTTGGCAACCCTGCTCCGAAAATGCGAACGTCTGCAGATAGCTCGCAGGCAGAAAGAGCTAGCCTGGAAAGCTGTTGCTCAGACTCATCTGCCCATGGCACTGCTCGCACAGAGGCACAGAGACTGGGGCTGCTTGATTGTCTTGCCCCCTCAGACTTCAAACGTATCTTTTGGCTGTTTGTGCCGGGCGCCTTTGGCAGCCCTGCTCCGAAAATGCGAACGTCTGCAGATAGCTCACAGCCAGAAAGAGCTAGCCTGGAAAGCTGTTGCTCAGCCTCATCTGCCCATGGCACTGCTCGCACAGAGGCACAGAGACTGGGGCTGCTTGCTTGTCTTGTCCCCTCAAACTTCAAATGTAGCTTAGGTGGTCTCTGCTGGGCGCCTCCGGCAGCCCTGCTCCGAAAATGCGAACGTCTGCAGATAGCTCGCAGGCAGAAAGAGCTAGCCTGGAAAGCTGTTGCTCAGCCTCATCTGCCCATGGCACTGCTCGCACAGAGGCACAGAGACTGGGGCTGCTTGCTTGTCTTGTCCCCTCAAACTTCAAACGTAGCTTAGGTGGTCTCTGCTGGGCGCCTCTGGCAGCCCTGCTCCGAAAATGCGAACGTCTGCAGATAGCTCGCAGCCAGAAAGAGCTAGCCTGGAAAGCTGTTGCTCAGCCTCATCTGCCCATGGCACTGCTCGCACAGAGGCACAGAGACTGGGGCTGCTTGCTTGTCTTGTCCCCTCAAACTTCAAACGTAGCTTAGGTGGTCCGTGCCGGGCGCTTCTGGCAGCCCTGCTCCGAAAATGCGAACGTCTGCAGATAGCTCGCAGGCAGAAAGAGCTAGCCTGGAAAGCTGTTGCTCAGCCTCATCTGCCCATGGCACTGCTTGCACAGAGGCACAGAGACTGGGGCTGCTTGCTTGTCTTGTCCCCTCAAACTTCAAACGTATCTTAGGTGGTCTCTGCTGGGCGCCTTTGGCAGCCCTGCTCCGAAAATGCGAACGTCTGCAGATAGTTCGCAGCAGAAAGAGCTAGCCTGGAAAGCTGTTGCTCAGCCTCATCTGCCCATGGCACTGCTCGCACAGAGGCACAGAGACTGGGGCTGCTTGCTTGTCTTGTCCCCTCAAACTTCAAACGTAGCTTAGGTGGTCCGTGCCGGGCGCTTCTGGCAGCCCTGCTCCGAAAATGCGAACGTCTGCAGATAGCTCGCAGGCAGAAAGAGCTAGCCTGGAAAGCTGTTGCTCAGCCTCATCTGCCCATGGCACTGCTCGCACAGAGGCACAGAGACTGGGGCTGCTTGCTTGTCTTGTCCCCTCAAACTTCAAACGTAGCTTAGGTGGTCTGTGCTGGGCGCCTCCGGCAGCCCTGCTCCGAAAATGCGAACGTCTGCAGATAGCTCGCAGGCAGAAAGAGCTAGCCTGGAAAGCTGTTGCTCAGCCTCATCTGCCCATGGCACTGCTCGCACAGAGGCACAGAGACTGGGGCTGCTTGCTTGTCTTGTCCCCTCAAACTTCAAACGTAGCTTAGGTGGTCCGTGCCATGCGCCTCCGGCAGCCCTGCTCCGAAAATGCGAACGTCTGCAGATAGCTCGCAGGCAGAAAAAGCTAGCCTGGAAAGCTGTTGCTCAGCCTCATCTGCCCATGGCACTGCTCGCACAGAGGCACAGAGACTGGGGCTGCTTGCTTGTCTTGTCCCCTCAAACTTCAAACGTAGCTTAGGTGGTCTGTGCCGGGCGCCTTTGGCAGCCCTGTTCCAAAAATGCGAACGTCTGCAGATAGCTCGCAGGCAGAAAGAGCTAGCCTGGAAAGCTGTTGCTCAGCCTCATCTGCCCATGGCACTGCTCGCACAGAGGCACAGAGACTGGGGCTGCTTGCTTGTCTTGCCCCCTCAAACTTCAAACGTAGCTTAGGTGGTCCGTGCCGGGCGCCTCCGGCAGCCCTGCTCCGAAAATGCGAACGTCTGCAGATAGCTCGCAGGCAGAAAAAGCTAGCCTGGAAAGCTGTTGCTCAGCCTCATCTGCCCATGGCACTGCTCGCACAGAGGCACAGAGACTGGGGCTGCTTGCTTGTCTTGTCCCCTCAAACTTCAAACGTAGCTTAGGTGGTCCGTGCCGGGTGCTTGCGGCAGCCCTGCTCCGAAAATGCGAACATCTGCAGATAGCTCGCAGGCAGAATTTGCTAGCCTGGAAAGCTGTTGCTCAGCCTCATCTGCCCATGGCACTGCTCGCACAGAGGCACAGAGACTGGGGCTGCTTGCTTGTCTTGTCCCCTCAAACTTCAAACTTAGCTTAGGTGGTCTGTGCTGGGCGTCTTTGGCAGCCCTGCTCCGAAAATGCGAACGTCTGCAGATAGCTCGCAGGCAGAAAGAGCTAGCCTGGAAAGCTGTTGCTCAGTGTCATCTGCCCATGGCACTGCTCGCACAGAGGCACAGAGACTGGGGCTGCTTGCTTGTCTTGCCCCCTGAAACTTCAAACGTAGCTTAGGTGGTCCGTGCCGGGCGCCTCCGGCAGCCCTGCTCCGAAAATGCGAACGTCTGCAGATAGCTCGCAGGCAGAAAGAGCTAGTCTGGAAAGCTGTTGCTCAGCCTCATCTGCCCATGGCACTGCTCGCACAGAGGCACAGAGACTGGGGCTGCTTGCTTGTCTTGTCCCCTCAAACTTCAAACGTATCTTAGGTGGTCTCTGCTGGGCGCCTTTGGCAGCCCTGCTCCGAAAATGCGAACGTCTGCAGATAGCTCGCAGCAGAAAGAGCTAGCCTGGAAAGCTGTTGCTCAGCCTCATCTGCCCATGGCACTGCTCGCACAGAGGCACAGAGACTGGGGCTGCTTGCTTGTCTTGTCCCCTCAAACTTCAAACGTAGCTTAGGTGGTCCGTGCCGGGCGCATCTAGCAGCCCTGCTCCGAAAATGCGAACGTCTGCAGATAGCTCGCAGGCAGAAAGAGCTAGCCTGGAAAGCTGTTGCTCAGCCTCATCTGCCCATGGCACTGCTCGCACAGAGGCACAGAGACTGGGGCTGCTTGCTTGTCTTGTCCCCTCAAACTTCAAACGTAGCTTAGGTGGTCCGTGCCGGGCGCCTTTGGCAGCCCTGCTCCGAAAATGCGAACGTCTGCAGATAGCTCGCAGCAGAAAGAGCTAGCCTGGAAAGCTGTTGCTCAGCCTCATCTGCCCATGGCACTGCTCGCACAGAGGCACAGAGACTGGGGCTGCTTGCTTGTCTTGTCCCCTCAAACTTCAAACGTAGCTTAGGTGGTCCGTGCCGGGCGCTTCTGGCAGCCCTGCTCCGAAAATGCGAACGTCTGCAGATAGCTCGCAGGCAGAAAGAGCTAGCCTGGAAAGCTGTTGCTCAGCCTCATCTGCCCATGGCACTGCTCGCACAGAGGCACAGAGACTGGGGCTGCTTGCTTGTCTTGTCCCCTCAAACTTCAAACGTAGCTTAGGTGGTCCGTGCCGGGCGCCTTTGGCAACCCTGCTCCGAAAATGCGAACGTCTGCAGATAGCTCACAGCCAGAAAGAGCTAGCCTGGAAAGCTGTTGCTCAGCCTCATCTGCCCATGGCACTGCTCGCACAGAGGCACAGAGACTGGGGCTGCTTGCTTGTCTTGTCCCCTCAAACTTCAAATGTAGCTTAGGTGGTCTCTGCTGGGCGCCTCCGGCAGCCCTGCTCCGAAAATGCGAACGTCTGCAGATAGCTCGCAGGCAGAAAGAGCTAGCCTGGAAAGCTGTTGCTCAGCCTCATCTGCCCATGGCACTGCTCGCACAGAGGCACAGAGACTGGGGCTGCTTGCTTGTCTTGTCCCCTCAAACTTCAAACGTAGCTTAGGTGGTCTCTGCTGGGCGCCTCCGGCAGCCCTGCTCCGAAAATGCGAACGTCTGCAGATAGCTCGCAGCCAGAAAGAGGTAGCCTGGAAAGCTGTTGCTCAGCCTCATCTGCCCATGGCACTGCTCGCACAGAGGCACAGAGACTGGGGCTGCTTGCTTGTCTTGTCCGCTCAAACTTCAAACGTAGCTTAGGTGGTCCGTGCCGGGCGCTTCTGGCAGCCCTGCTCCGAAAATGCGAACGTCTGCAGATAGCTCGCAGGCAGAAAGAGCTAGCCTGGAAAGCTGTTGCTCAGCCTCATCTGCCCATGGCACTGCTCGCACAGAGGCACAGAGACTGGGGCTGCTTGCTTGTCTTGTCCCCTCAAACTTCAAACGTATCTTAGGTGGTCTCTGCTGGGCGCCTTTGGCAGCCCTGCTCCGAAAATGCGAACGTCTGCAGATAGCTCGCAGCAGAAAGAGCTAGCCTGGAAAGCTGTTGCTCAGCCTCATCTGCCCATGGCACTGCTCGCACAGAGGCACAGAGACTGGGGCTGCTTGCTTGTCTTGTCCCCTCAAACTTCAAACGTATCTTAGGTGGTCTCTGCTGGGCGCCTTTGGCAGCCCTGCTCCGAAAATGCGAACGTCTGCAGATAGCTCGCAGCAGAAAGAGCTAGCCTGTAAAGCTGTTGCTCAGCCTCATCTGCCCATGGCACTGCTCGCACAGAGGCACAGAGACTGGGGCTGCTTGCTTGTCTTGTCCCCTCAAACTTCAAACGTAGCTTAGGTGGTCCGTGCCGGGCGCATATAGCAGCCCTGCTCCGAAAATGCGAACGTCTGCAGATAGCTCGCAGGCAGAAAGAGCTAGCCTGGAAAGCTGTTGCTCAGCCTCATCTGCCCATGGCACTGCTCGCACAGAGGCACAGAGACTGGGGCTGCTTGCTTGTCTTGTCCCCTCAAACTTCAAACGTAGCTTAGGTGGTCCGTGCCGGGCGCCTTTGGCAACCCTGCTCCGAAAATGCGAACGTCTGCAGATAGCTCGCAGGCAGAAAGAGCTAGCCTGGAAAGCTGTTGCTCAGACTCATCTGCCCATGGCACTGCTCGCACAGAGGCACAGAGACTGGGGCTGCTTGATTGTCTTGCCCCCTCAGACTTCAAACGTATCTTTTGGCTGTTTGTGCCGGGCGCCTTTGGCAGCCCTGCTCCGAAAATGCGAACGTCTGCAGATAGCTCACAGCCAGAAAGAGCTAGCCTGGAAAGCTGTTGCTCAGCCTCATCTGCCCATGGCACTGCTCGCACAGAGGCACAGAGACTGGGGCTGCTTGCTTGTCTTGTCCCCTCAAACTTCAAATGTAGCTTAGGTGGTCTCTGCTGGGCGCCTCCGGCAGCCCTGCTCCGAAAATGCGAACGTCTGCAGATAGCTCGCAGGCAGAAAGAGCTAGCCTGGAAAGCTGTTGCTCAGCCTCATCTGCCCATGGCACTGCTCGCACAGAGGCACAGAGACTGGGGCTGCTTGCTTGTCTTGTCCCCTCAAACTTCAAACGTAGCTTAGGTGGTCTCTGCTGGGCGCCTCTGGCAGCCCTGCTCCGAAAATGCGAACGTCTGCAGATAGCTCGCAGCCAGAAAGAGCTAGCCTGGAAAGCTGTTGCTCAGCCTCATCTGCCCATGGCACTGCTCGCACAGAGGCACAGAGACTGGGGCTGCTTGCTTGTCTTGTCCCCTCAAACTTCAAACGTAGCTTAGGTGGTCCGTGCCGGGCGCTTCTGGCAGCCCTGCTCCGAAAATGCGAACGTCTGCAGATAGCTCGCAGGCAGAAAGAGCTAGCCTGGAAAGCTGTTGCTCAGCCTCATCTGCCCATGGCACTGCTTGCACAGAGGCACAGAGACTGGGGCTGCTTGCTTGTCTTGTCCCCTCAAACTTCAAACGTATCTTAGGTGGTCTCTGCTGGGCGCCTTTGGCAGCCCTGCTCCGAAAATGCGAACGTCTGCAGATAGTTCGCAGCAGAAAGAGCTAGCCTGGAAAGCTGTTGCTCAGCCTCATCTGCCCATGGCACTGCTCGCACAGAGGCACAGAGACTGGGGCTGCTTGCTTGTCTTGTCCCCTCAAACTTCAAACGTAGCTTAGGTGGTCCGTGCCGGGTGCTTGCGGCAGCCCTGCTCCGAAAATGCGAACATCTGCAGATAGCTCGCAGGCAGAATTTGCTAGCCTGGAAAGCTGTTGCTCAGCCTCATCTGCCCATGGCACTGCTCGCACAGAGGCACAGAGACTGGGGCTGCTTGCTTGTCTTGTCCCCTCAAACTTCAAACTTAGCTTAGGTGGTCTGTGCTGGGCGTCTTTGGCAGCCCTGCTCCGAAAATGCGAACGTCTGCAGATAGCTCGCAGGCAGAAAGAGCTAGCCTGGAAAGCTGTTGCTCAGCGTCATCTGCCCATGGCACTGCTCGCACAGAGGCACAGAGACTGGGGCTGCTTGCTTGTCTTGCCCCCTGAAACTTCAAACGTAGCTTAGGTGGTCCGTGCCGGGCGCCTCCGGCAGCCCTGCTCCGAAAATGCGAACGTCTGCAGATAGCTCGCAGGCAGAAAGAGCTAGTCTGGAAAGCTGTTGCTCAGCCTCATCTGCCCATGGCACTGCTCGCACAGAGGCACAGAGACTGGGGCTGCTTGCTTGTCTTGTCCCCTCAAACTTCAAACGTATCTTAGGTGGTCTCTGCTGGGCGCCTTTGGCAGCCCTGCTCCGAAAATGCGAACGTCTGCAGATAGCTCGCAGCAGAAAGAGCTAGCCTGGAAAGCTGTTGCTCAGACTCATCTGCCCATGGCACTGCTCGCACAGAGGCACAGAGACTGGGGCTGCTTGCTTGTCTTGTCCCCTCAAACTTCAAACGTAGCTTAGGTGGTCCGTGCCGGGCGCATCTAGCAGCCCTGCTCTGAAAATGCGAACGTCTGCAGATAGCTCGCAGGCAGAAAGAGCTAGCCTGGAAAGCTGTTGCTCAGCCTCATCTGCCCATGGCACTGCTCGCACAGAGGCACAGAGACTGGGGCTGCTTGCTTGTCTTGTCCCCTCAAACTTCAAACGTAGCTTAGGTGGTCCGTGCCGGGCGCCTTTGGCAGCCCTGCTCCGAAAATGCGAACGTCTGCAGATAGCTCGCAGCAGAAAGAGCTAGCCTGGAAAGCTGTTGCTCAGCCTCATCTGCCCATGGCACTGCTCGCACAGAGGCACAGAGACTGGGGCTGCTTGCTTGTCTTGTCCCCTCAAACTTCAAACGTAGCTTAGGTGGTCCGTGCCGGGCGCTTCTGGCAGCCCTGCTCCGAAAATGCGAACGTCTGCAGATAGCTCGCAGGCAGAAAGAGCTAGCCTGGAAAGCTGTTGCTCAGCCTCATCTGCCCATGGCACTGCTCGCACAGAGGCACAGAGACTGGGGCTGCTTGCTTGTCTTGTCCCCTCAAACTTCAAACGTAGCTTAGGTGGTCCGTGCCGGGCGCCTTTGGCAACCCTGCTCCGAAAATGCGAACGTCTGCAGATAGCTCACAGCCAGAAAGAGCTAGCCTGGAAAGCTGTTGCTCAGCCTCATCTGCCCATGGCACTGCTCGCACAGAGGCACAGAGACTGGGGCTGCTTGCTTGTCTTGTCCCCTCAAACTTCAAATGTAGCTTAGGTGGTCTCTGCTGGGCGCCTCCGGCAGCCCTGCTCCGAAAATGCGAACGTCTGCAGATAGCTCGCAGGCAGAAAGAGCTAGCCTGGAAAGCTGTTGCTCAGCCTCATCTGCCCATGGCACTGCTCGCACAGAGGCACAGAGACTGGGGCTGCTTGCTTGTCTTGTCCCCTCAAACTTCAAACGTAGCTTAGGTGGTCTCTACTGGGCGCCTCCGGCAGCCCTGCTCCGAAAATGCGAACGTCTGCAGATAGCTCGCAGCCAGAAAGAGGTAGCCTGGAAAGCTGTTGCTCAGCCTCATCTGCCCATGGCACTGCTCGCACAGAGGCACAGAGACTGGGGCTGCTTGCTTGTCTTGTCCGCTCAAACTTCAAACGTAGCTTAGGTGGTCCGTGCCGGGCGCTTCTGGCAGCCCTGCTCCGAAAATGCGAACGTCTGCAGATAGCTCGCAGGCAGAAAGAGCTAGCCTGGAAAGCTGTTGCTCAGCCTCATCTGCCCATGGCACTGCTCGCACAGAGGCACAGAGACTGGGGCTGCTTGCTTGTCTTGTCCCCTCAAACTTCAAACGTATCTTAGGTGGTCTCTGCTGGGCGCCTTTGGCAGCCCTGCTCCGAAAATGCGAACGTCTGCAGATAGCTCGCAGCAGAAAGAGCTAGCCTGGAAAGCTGTTGCTCAGCCTCATCTGCCCATGGCACTGCTCGCACAGAGGCACAGAGACTGGGGCTGCTTGCTTGTCTTGTCCCCTCAAACTTCAAACGTATCTTAGGTGGTCTCTGCTGGGCGCCTTTGGCAGCCCTGCTCCGAAAATGCGAACGTCTGCAGATAGCTCGCAGCAGAAAGAGCTAGCCTGGAAAGCTGTTGCTCAGCCTCATCTGCCCATGGCACTGCTCGCACAGAGGCACAGAGACTGGGGCTGCTTGCTTGTCTTGTCCCCTCAAACTTCAAACGTAGCTTAGGTGGTCCGTGCCGGGCGCTTCTGGCAGCCCTGCTCCGAAAATGCGAACGTCTGCAGATAGCTCGCAGGCAGAAAGAGCTAGCCTGGAAAGCTGTTGCTCAGCCTCATCTGCCCATGGCACTGCTTGCACAGAGGCACAGAGACTGGGGCTGCTTGCTTGTCTTGTCCCCTCAAACTTCAAACGTATCTTAGGTGGTCTCTGCTGGGCGCCTTTGGCAGCCCTGCTCCGAAAATGCGAACGTCTGCAGATAGTTCGCAGCAGAAAGAGCTAGCCTGGAAAGCTGTTGCTCAGCCTCATCTGCCCATGGCACTGCTCGCACAGAGGCACAGAGACTGGGGCTGCTTGCTTGTCTTGTCCCCTCAAACTTCAAACGTAGCTTAGGTGGTCCGTGCCGGGCGCTTCTGGCAGCCCTGCTCCGAAAATGCGAACGTCTGCAGATAGCTCGCAGGCAGAAAGAGCTAGCCTGGAAAGCTGTTGCTCAGCCTCATCTGCCCATGGCACTGCTCGCACAGAGGCACAGAGACTGGGGCTGCTTGCTTGTCTTGTCCCCTCAAACTTCAAACGTAGCTTAGGTGGTCTGTGCTGGGCGTCTTTGGCAGCCCTGCTCCGAAAATGCGAACGTCTGCAGATAGCTCGCAGGCAGAAAGAGCTAGCCTGGAAAGCTGTTGCTCAGCCTCATCTGCCCATGGCACTGCTCGCACAGAGGCACAGAGACTGGGGCTGCTTGCTTGTCTTGTCCCCTCAAACTTCAAACGTAGCTTAGGTGGTCCGTGCCATGCGCCTCCGGCAGCCCTGCTCCGAAAATGCGAACGTCTGCAGATAGCTCGCAGGCAGAAAAAGCTAGCCTGGAAAGCTGTTGCTCAGCCTCATCTGCCCATGGCACTGCTCGCACAGAGGCACAGAGACTGGGGCTGCTTGCTTGTCTTGTCCCCTCAAACTTCAAACGTAGCTTAGGTGGTCTGTGCCGGGCGCCTTTGGCAGCCCTGTTCCAAAAATGCGAACGTCTGCAGATAGCTCGCAGGCAGAAAGAGCTAGCCTGGAAAGCTGTTGCTCAGCCTCATCTGCCCATGGCACTGCTCGCACAGAGGCACAGAGACTGGGGCTGCTTGCTTGTCTTGCCCCCTCAGACTTCAAACGTAGCTTAGGTGGTCCGTGCCGGGCGCCTCCGGCAGCCCTGCTCCGAAAATGCGAACGTCTGCAGATAGCTCGCAGGCAGAAAAAGCTAGCCTGGAAAGCTGTTGCTCAGCCTCATCTGCCCATGGCACTGCTCGCACAGAGGCACAGAGACTGGGGCTGCTTGCTTGTCTTGTCCCCTCAAACTTCAAACGTAGCTTAGGTGGTCCGTGCCGGGTGCTTGCGGCAGCCCTGCTCCGAAAATGCGAACATCTGCAGATAGCTCGCAGGCAAAATTTGCTAGCCTGGAAAGCTGTTGCTCAGCCTCATCTGCCCATGGCACTGCTCGCACAGAGGCACAGAGACTGGGGCTGCTTGCTTGTCTTGTCCCCTCAAACTTCAAACTTAGCTTAGGTGGTCTGTGCTGGGCGTCTTTGGCAGCCCTGCTCCGAAAATGCGAACGTCTGCAGATAGCTCGCAGGCAGAAAGAGCTAGCCTGGAAAGCTGTTGCTCAGCGTCATCTGCCCATGGCACTGCTCGCACAGAGGCACAGAGACTGGGGCTGCTTGCTTGTCTTGCCCCCTGAAACTTCAAACGTAGCTTAGGTGGTCCGTGCCGGGCGCCTCCGGCAGCCCTGCTCCGAAAATGCGAACGTCTGCAGATAGCTCGCAGGCAGAAAGAGCTAGTCTGGAAAGCTGTTGCTCAGCCTCATCTGCCCATGGCACTGCTCGCACAGAGGCACAGAGACTGGGGCTGCTTGCTTGTCTTGTCCCCTCAAACTTCAAACGTATCTTAGGTGGTCTCTGCTGGGCGCCTTTGGCAGCCCTGCTCCGAAAATGCGAACGTCTGCAGATAGCTCGCAGCAGAAAGAGCTAGCCTGGAAAGCTGTTGCTCAGCCTCATCTGCCCATGGCACTGCTCGCACAGAGGCACAGAGACTGGGGCTGCTTGCTTGTCTTGTCCCCTCAAACTTCAAACGTAGCTTAGGTGGTCCGTGCCGGGCGCATCTAGCAGCCCTGCTCCGAAAATGCGAACGTCTGCAGATAGCTCGCAGGCAGAAAGAGCTAGCCTGGAAAGCTGTTGCTCAGCCTCATCTGCCCATGGCACTGCTCGCACAGAGGCACAGAGACTGGGGCTGCTTGCTTGTCTTGTCCCCTCAAACTTCAAACGTAGCTTAGGTGGTCCGTGCCGGGCGCCTTTGGCAGCCCTGCTCCGAAAATGCGAACGTCTGCAGATAGCTCGCAGCAGAAAGAGCTAGCCTGGAAAGCTGTTGCTCAGCCTCATCTGCCCATGGCACTGCTCGCACAGAGGCACAGAGACTGGGGCTGCTTGCTTGTCTTGTCCCCTCAAACTTCAAATGTAGCTTAGGTGGTCCGTGCCGGGCGCCTTTGGCAACCCTGCTCCGAAAATGCGAACGTCTGCAGATAGCTCACAGCCAGAAAGAGCTAGCCTGGAAAGCTGTTGCTCAGCCTCATCTGCCCATGGCACTGCTCGCACAGAGGCACAGAGACTGGGGCTGCTTGCTTGTCTTGTCCCCTTAAACTTCAAATGTAGCTTAGGTGGTCTCTGCTGGGCGCCTCCGGCAGCCCTGCTCCGAAAATGCGAACGTCTGCAGATAGCTCGCAGGCAGAAAGAGCTAGCCTGGAAAGCTGTTGCTCAGCCTCATCTGCCCATGGCACTGCTCGCACAGAGGCACAGAGACTGGGGCTGCTTGCTTGTCTTGTCCCCTCAAACTTCAAACGTAGCTTAGGTGGTCTCTGCTGGGCGCCTCCGGCAGCCCTGCTCCGAAAATGCGAACGTCTGCAGATAGCTCGCAGCCAGAAAGAGCTAGCCTGGAAAGCTGTTGCTCAGCCTCATCTGCCCATGGCACTGCTCGCACAGAGGCACAGAGACTGGGGCTGCTTGCTTGTCTTGTCCCCTCAAACTTCAAACGTAGCTTAGGTGGTCCGTGCCGGGCGCTTCTGGCAGCCCTGCTCCGAAAATGCGAACGTCTGCAGATAGCTCGCAGGCAGAAAGAGCTAGCCTGGAAAGCTGTTGCTCAGCCTCATCTGCCCATGGCACTGCTCGCACAGAGGCACAGAGACTGGGGCTGCTTGCTTGTCTTGTCCCCTCAAACTTCAAACGTATCTTAGGTGGTCTCTGCTGGGCGCCTTTGGCAGCCCTGCTCCGAAAATGCGAACGTCTGCAGATAGCTCGCAGCAGAAAGAGCTAGCCTGTAAAGCTGTTGCTCAGCCTCATCTGCCCATGGCACTGCTCGCACAGAGGCACAGAGACTGGGGCTGCTTGCTTGTCTTGTCCCCTCAAACTTCAAACGTAGCTTAGGTGGTCCGTGCCGGGCGCATCTAGCAGCCCTGCTCCGAAAATGCGAACGTCTGCAGATAGCTCGCAGGCAGAAAGAGCTAGCCTGGAAAGCTGTTGCTCAGCCTCATCTGCCCATGGCACTGCTCGCACAGAGGCACAGAGACTGGGGCTGCTTGCTTGTCTTGTCCCCTCAAACTTCAAACGTAGCTTAGGTGGTCCGTGCCGGGCGCCTTTGGCAACCCTGCTCCGAAAATGCGAACGTCTGCAGATAGCTCGCAGGCAGAAAGAGCTAGCCTGGAAAGCTGTTGCTCAGACTCATCTGCCCATGGCACTGCTCGCACAGAGGCACAGAGACTGGGGCTGCTTGATTGTCTTGCCCCCTCAGACTTCAAACGTATCTTTTGGCTGTTTGTGCCGGGCGCCTTTGGCAGCCCTGCTCCGAAAATGCGAACGTCTGCAGATAGCTCACAGCCAGAAAGAGCTAGCCTGGAAAGCTGTTGCTCAGCCTCATCTGCCCATGGCACTGCTCGCACAGAGGCACAGAGACTGGGGCTGCTTGCTTGTCTTGTCCCCTCAAACTTCAAATGTAGCTTAGGTGGTCTCTGCTGGGCGCCTCCGGCAGCCCTGCTCCGAAAATGCGAACGTCTGCAGATAGCTCGCAGGCAGAAAGAGCTAGCCTGGAAAGCTGTTGCTCAGCCTCATCTGCCCATGGCACTGCTCGCACAGAGGCACAGAGACTGGGGCTGCTTGCTTGTCTTGTCCCCTCAAACTTCAAACGTAGCTTAGGTGGTCTCTGCTGGGCGCCTCCGGCAGCCCTGCTCCGAAAATGCGAACGTCTGCAGATAGCTCGCAGCCAGAAAGAGCTAGCCTGGAAAGCTGTTGCTCAGCCTCATCTGCCCATGGCACTGCTCGCACAGAGGCACAGAGACTGGGGCTGCTTGCTTGTCTTGTCCCCTCAAACTTCAAACGTAGCTTAGGTGGTCCGTGCCGGGCGCTTCTGGCAGCCCTGCTCCGAAAATGCGAACGTCTGCAGATAGCTCGCAGGCAGAAAGAGCTAGCCTGGAAAGCTGTTGCTCAGCCTCATCTGCCCATGGCACTGCTTGCACAGAGGCACAGAGACTGGGGCTGCTTGCTTGTCTTGTCCCCTCAAACTTCAAACGTATCTTAGGTGGTCTCTGCTGGGCGCCTTTGGCAGCCCTGCTCCGAAAATGCGAACGTCTGCAGATAGTTCGCAGCAGAAAGAGCTAGCCTGGAAAGCTGTTGCTCAGCCTCATCTGCCCATGGCACTGCTCGCACAGAGGCACAGAGACTGGGGCTGCTTGCTTGTCTTGTCCCCTCAAACTTCAAACGTAGCTTAGGTGGTCCGTGCCGGGCGCTTCTGGCAGCCCTGCTCCGAAAATGCGAACGTCTGCAGATAGCTCGCAGGCAGAAAGAGCTAGCCTGGAAAGCTGTTGCTCAGCCTCATCTGCCCATGGCACTGCTCGCACAGAGGCACAGAGACTGGGGCTGCTTGCTTGTCTTGTCCCCTCAAACTTCAAACGTAGCTTAGGTGGTCTGTGCTGGGCGCCTCCGGCAGCCCTGCTCCGAAAATGCGAACGTCTGCAGGTAGCTCGCAGCCAGAAAGAGCTAGCCTGGAAAGCTGTTGCTCAGCCTCATCTGCCCATGGCACTGCTCGCACAGAGGCACAGAGACTGGGGCTGCTTGCTTGTCTTGTCCCCTCAAACTTCAAACGTAGCTTAGGTGGTCCGTGCCATGCGCCTCCGGCAGCCCTGCTCCGAAAATGCGAACGTCTGCAGATAGCTCGCAGGCAGAAAAAGCTAGCCTGGAAAGCTGTTGCTCAGCCTCATCTGCCCATGGCACTGCTCGCACAGAGGCACAGAGACTGGGGCTGCTTGCTTGTCTTGTCCCCTCAAACTTCAAATGTAGCTTAGGTGGTCCGTGCCGGGCGCCTTTGGCAACCCTGCTCCGAAAATGCGAACGTCTGCAGATAGCTCACAGCCAGAAAGAGCTAGCCTGGAAAGCTGTTGCTCAGCCTCATCTGCCCATGGCACTGCTCGCACAGAGGCACAGAGACTGGGGCTGCTTGCTTGTCTTGTCCCCTCAAACTTCAAATGTAGCTTAGGTGGTCTCTGCTGGGCGCCTCCGGCAGCCCTGCTCCGAAAATGCGAACGTCTGCAGATAGCTCGCAGGCAGAAAGAGCTAGCCTGGAAAGCTGTTGCTCAGCCTCATCTGCCCATGGCACTGCTCGCACAGAGGCACAGAGACTGGGGCTGCTTGCTTGTCTTGTCCCCTCAAACTTCAAACGTAGCTTAGGTGGTCTCTGCTGGGCGCCTCCGGCAGCCCTGCTCCGAAAATGCGAACGTCTGCAGATAGCTCGCAGCCAGAAAGAGCTAGCCTGGAAAGCTGTTGCTCAGCCTCATCTGCCCATGGCACTGCTCGCACAGAGGCACAGAGACTGGGGCTGCTTGCTTGTCTTGTCCCCTCAAACTTCAAACGTAGCTTAGGTGGTCCGTGCCGGGCGCTTCTGGCAGCCCTGCTCCGAAAATGCGAACGTCTGCAGATAGCTCGCAGGCAGAAAGAGCTAGCCTGGAAAGCTGTTGCTCAGCCTCATCTGCCCATGGCACTGCTCGCACAGAGGCACAGAGACTGGGGCTGCTTGCTTGTCTTGTCCCCTCAAACTTCAAACGTATCTTAGGTGGTCTCTGCTGGGCGCCTTTGGCAGCCCTGCTCCGAAAATGCGAACGTCTGCAGATAGCTCGCAGGCAGAAAGAGCTAGCCTTGAAAGCTGTTGCTCAGCCTCATCTGCCCATGGCACTGCTCGCACAGAGGCACAGAGACTGGGGCTGCTTGCTTGTCTTGTCCCCTCAAACTTCAAACGTAGCTTAGGTGGTCCGTGCCGGGCGCATCTAGCAGCCCTGCTCCGAAAATGCGAACGTCTGCAGATAGCTCGCAGGCAGAAAGAGCTAGCCTGGAAAGCTGTTGCTCAGCCTCATCTGCCCATGGCACTGCTCGCACAGAGGCACAGAGACTGGGGCTGCTTGCTTGTCTTGTCCCCTCAAACTTCAAACGTAGCTTAGGTGGTCCGTGCCGGGCGCCTTTGGCAACCCTGCTCCGAAAATGCGAACGTCTGCAGATAGCTCGCAGGCAGAAAGAGCTAGCCTGGAAAGCTGTTGCTCAGACTCATCTGCCCATGGCACTGCTCGCACAGAGGCACAGAGACTGGGGCTGCTTGATTGTCTTGCCCCCTCAGACTTCAAACGTATCTTTTGGCTGTTTGTGCCGGGCGCCTTTGGCAGCCCTGCTCCGAAAATGCGAACGTCTGCAGATAGCTCACAGCCAGAAAGAGCTAGCCTGGAAAGCTGTTGCTCAGCCTCATCTGCCCATGGCACTGCTCGCACAGAGGCACAGAGACTGGGGCTGCTTGCTTGTCTTGTCCCCTCAAACTTCAAATGTAGCTTAGGTGGTCTCTGCTGGGCGCCTCCGGCAGCCCTGCTCCGAAAATGCGAACGTCTGCAGATAGCTCGCAGGCAGAAAGAGCTAGCCTGGAAAGCTGTTGCTCAGCCTCATCTGCCCATGGCACTGCTCGCACAGAGGCACAGAGACTGGGGCTGCTTGCTTGTCTTGTCCCCTCAAACTTCAAACGTAGCTTAGGTGGTCTCTGCTGGGCGCCTCCGGCAGCCCTGCTCCGAAAATGCGAACGTCTGCAGATAGCTCGCAGCCAGAAAGAGCTAGCCTGGAAAGCTGTTGCTCAGCCTCATCTGCCCATGGCACTGCTCGCACAGAGGCACAGAGACTGGGGCTGCTTGCTTGTCTTGTCCCCTCAAACTTCAAACGTAGCTTAGGTGGTCCGTGCCGGGCGCTTCTGGCAGCCCTGCTCCGAAAATGCGAACGTCTGCAGATAGCTCGCAGGCAGAAAGAGCTAGCCTGGAAAGCTGTTGCTCAGCCTCATCTGCCCATGGCACTGCTTGCACAGAGGCACAGAGACTGGGGCTGCTTGCTTGTCTTGTCCCCTCAAACTTCAAACGTATCTTAGGTGGTCTCTGCTGGGCGCCTTTGGCAGCCCTGCTCCGAAAATGCGAACGTCTGCAGATAGTTCGCAGCAGAAAGAGCTAGCCTGGAAAGCTGTTGCTCAGCCTCATCTGCCCATGGCACTGCTCGCACAGAGGCACAGAGACTGGGGCTGCTTGCTTGTCTTGTCCCCTCAAACTTCAAACGTAGCTTAGGTGGTCCGTGCCGGGCGCTTCTGGCAGCCCTGCTCCGAAAATGCGAACGTCTGCAGATAGCTCGCAGGCAGAAAGAGCTAGCCTGGAAAGCTGTTGCTCAGCCTCATCTGCCCATGGCACTGCTCGCACAGAGGCACAGAGACTGGGGCTGCTTGCTTGTCTTGTCCCCTCAAACTTCAAACGTAGCTTAGGTGGTCTGTGCTGGGCGCCTCCGGCAGCCCTGCTCCGAAAATGCGAACGTCTGCAGGTAGCTCGCAGCCAGAAAGAGCTAGCCTGGAAAGCTGTTGCTCAGCCTCATCTGCCCATGGCACTGCTCGCACAGAGGCACAGAGACTGGGGCTGCTTGCTTGTCTTGTCCCCTCAAACTTCAAACGTAGCTTAGGTGGTCCGTGCCATGCGCCTCCGGCAGCCCTGCTCCGAAAATGCGAACGTCTGCAGATAGCTCGCAGGCAGAAAAAGCTAGCCTGGAAAGCTGTTGCTCAGCCTCATCTGCCCATGGCACTGCTCGCACAGAGGCACAGAGACTGGGGCTGCTTGCTTGTCTTGTCCCCTCAAACTTCAAACGTAGCTTAGGTGGTCTGTGCCGGGCGCCTTTGGCAGCCCTGTTCCAAAAATGCGAACGTCTGCAGATAGCTCGCAGGCAGAAAGAGCTAGCCTGGAAAGCTGTTGCTCAGCCTCATCTGCCCATGGCACTGCTCGCACAGAGGCACAGAGACTGGGGCTGCTTGCTTGTCTTGTCCCCTCAAACTTCAAACGTAGCTTAGGTGGTCCGTGCCGGGCGCCTCCGGCAGCCCTGCTCCGAAAATGCGAACGTCTGCAGATAGCTCGCAGGCAGAAAAAGCTAGCCTGGAAAGCTGTTGCTCAGCCTCATCTGCCCATGGCACTGCTCGCACAGAGGCACAGAGACTGGGGCTGCTTGCTTGTCTTGTCCCCTCAAACTTCAAACGTAGCTTAGGTGGTCCGTGCCGGGTGCTTGCGGCAGCCCTGCTCCGAAAATGCGAACATCTGCAGATAGCTCGCAGGCAGAATTTGCTAGCCTGGAAAGCTGTTGCTCAGCCTCATCTGCCCATGGCACTGCTCGCACAGAGGCACAGAGACTGGGGCTGCTTGCTTGTCTTGTCCCCTCAAACTTCAAACTTAGCTTAGGTGGTCTGTGCCGGGCGTCTTTGGCAGCCCTGCTCCGAAAATGCGAACGTCTGCAGATAGCTCGCAGGCAGAAAGAGCTAGCCTGGAAAGCTGTTGCTCAGCCTCATCTGCCCATGGCACTGCTCGCACAGAGGCACAGAGACTGGGGCTGCTTGCTTGTCTTGCCCCCTGAAACTTCAAACGTAGCTTAGGTGGTCCGTGCCGGGCGCCTCCGGCAGCCCTGCTCCGAAAATGCGAACGTCTGCAGATAGCTCGCAGGCAGAATGAGCTAGTCTGGAAAGCTGTTGCTCAGCCTCATCTGCCCATGGCACTGCTCGCACAGAGGCACAGAGACTGGGGCTGCTTGCTTGTCTTGTCCCCTCAAACTTCAAACGTATCTTAGGTGGTCTCTGCTGGGCGCCTTTGGCAGCCCTGCTCCGAAAATGCGAACGTCTGCAGATAGCTCGCAGCAGAAAGAGCTAGCCTGGAAAGCTGTTGCTCAGCCTCATCTGCCCATGGCACTGCTCGCACAGAGGCACAGAGACTGGGGCTGCTTGCTTGTCTTGTCCCCTCAAACTTCAAACGTATCTTAGGTGGTCTCTGCTGGGCGCCTTTGGCAGCCCTGCTCCGAAAATGCGAACGTCTGCAGATAGCTCGCAGCAGAAAGAGCTAGCCTGGAAAGCTGTTGCTCAGCCTCATCTGCCCATGGCACTGCTCGCACAGAGGCACAGAGACTGGGGCTGCTTGCTTGTCTTGTCCCCTCAAACTTCAAACGTAGATTTGGGGGTCCGTGCCGGGCGCATCTAGCAGCCCTGCTCCGAAAATGCGAACGTCTGCAGATAGCTCGCAGGCAGAAAGAGCTAGCCTGGAAAGCTGTTGCTCAGCCTCATCTGCCCATGGCACTGCTCGCACAGAGGCACAGAGACTGGGGCTGCTTGCTTGTCTTGTCCCCTCAAACTTCAAACGTAGCTTAGGTGGTCCGTGCCGGGCGGCTTTGGCAACCCTGCTCCGAAAATGCGAACGTCTGCAGATAGCTCGCAGGCAGAAAGAGCTAGCCTGGAAAGCTGTTGCTCAGACTCATCTGCCCATGGCACTGCTCGCACAGAGGCACAGAGACTGGGGCTGCTTGATTGTCTTGCCCCCTCAGACTTCAAACGTATCTTTTGGCTGTTTGTGCCGGGCGCCTTTGGCAGCCCTGCTCCGAAAATGCGAACGTCTGCAGATAGCTCACAGGCAGAAAGAGCTAGCCTGGAAAGCTGTTGCTCAGCCTCATCTGCCCATGGCACTGCTCGCACAGAGGCACAGAGACTGGGGCTGCTTGCTTGTCTTGTCCCCTCAAACTTCAAATGTAGCTTAGGTGGTCTCTGCTGGGCGCCTCCGGCAGCCCTGCTCCGAAAATGCGAACGTCTGCAGATAGCTCGCAGGCAGAAAGAGCTAGCCTGGAAAGCTGTTGCTCAGCCTCATCTGCCCATGGCACTGCTCGCACAGAGGCACAGAGACTGGGGCTGCTTGCTTGTCTTGTCCCCTCAAACTTCAAACGTAGCTTAGGTGGTCTCTGCTGGGCGCCTCCGGCAGCCCTGCTCCGAAAATGCGAACGTCTGCAGATAGCTCGCAGCCAGAAAGAGCTAGCCTGGAAAGCTGTTGCTCAGCCTCATCTGCCCATGGCACTGCTCGCACAGAGGCACAGAGACTGGGGCTGCTTGCTTGTCTTGTCCCCTCAAACTTCAAACGTAGCTTAGGTGGTCCGTGCCGGGCGCTTCTGGCAGCCCTGCTCCGAAAATGCGAACGTCTGCAGATAGCTCGCAGGCAGAAAGAGCTAGCCTGGAAAGCTGTTGCTGAGCCTCATCTGCCCATGGCACTGCTCGCACAGAGGCACAGAGACTGGGGCTGCTTGCTTGTCTTGTCCCCTCAAACTTCAAACGTATCTTAGGTGGTCTCTGCTGGGCGCCTTTGGCAGCCCTGCTCCGAAAATGAGAACGTCTGCAGATAGCTCGCAGCAGAAAGAGCTAGCCTGTAAAGCTGTTGCTCAGCCTCATCTGCCCATGGCACTGCTCGCACAGAGGCACAGAGACTGGGGCTGCTTGCTTGTCTTGTCCCCTCAAACTTCAAACGTAGCTTAGGTGGTCCGTGCCGGGCGCATCTAGCAGCCCTGCTCCGAAAATGCGAACGTCTGCAGATAGCTCGCAGGCAGAAAGAGCTAGCCTGGAAAGCTGTTGCTCAGCCTCATCTGCCCATGGCACTGCTCGCACAGAGGCACAGAGACTGGGGCTGCTTGCTTGTCTTGTCCCCTCAAACTTCAAACGTAGCTTAGGTGGTCCGTGCCGGGCGCCTTTGGCAACCCTGCTCCGAAAATGCGAACGTCTGCAGATAGCTCGCAGGCAGAAAGAGCTAGCCTGGAAAGCTGTTGCTCAGACTCATCTGCCCATGGCACTGCTCGCACAGAGGCACAGAGACTGGGGCTGCTTGATTGTCTTGCCCCCTCAGACTTCAAACGTATCTTTTGGCTGTTTGTGCCGGGCGCCTTTGGCAGCCCTGCTCCGAAAATGCGAACGTCTGCAGATAGCTCACAGCCAGAAAGAGCTAGCCTGGAAAGCTGTTGCTCAGCCTCATCTGCCCATGGCACTGCTCGCACAGAGGCACAGAGACTGGGGCTGCTTGCTTGTCTTGTCCCCTCAAACTTCAAACGTAGCTTAGGTGGTCCGTGCCGGGCGCCTCCGGCAGCCCTGCTCCGAAAATGCGAACGTCTGCAGATAGCTCGCAGGCAGAAAAAGCTAGCCTGGAAAGCTGTTGCTCAGCCTCATCTGCCCATGGCACTGCTCGCACAGAGGCACAGAGACTGGGGCTGCTTGCTTGTCTTGTCCCCTCAAACTTCAAACGTAGCTTAGGTGGTCCGTGCCGGGTGCTTGCGGCAGCCCTGCTCCGAAAATGCGAACATCTGCAGATAGCTCGCAGGCAGAATTTGCTAGCCTGGAAAGCTGTTGCTCAGCCTCATCTGCCCATGGCACTGCTCGCACAGAGGCACAGAGACTGGGGCTGCTTGCTTGTCTTGTTCCCTCAAACTTCAAACTTAGCTTAGGTGGTCTGTGCCGGGCGTCTTTGGCAGCCCTGCTCCGAAAATGCGAACGTCTGCAGATAGCTCGCAGGCAGAAAGAGCTAGCCTGGAAAGCTGTTGCTCAGCCTCATCTGCCCATGGCACTGCTCGCACAGAGGCACAGAGACTGGGGCTGCTTGCTTGTCTTGCCCCCTGAAACTTCAAACGTAGCTTAGGTGGTCCGTGCCGGGCGCCTCCGGCAGCCCTGCTCCGAAAATGCGAACGTCTGCAGATAGCTCGCAGGCAGAAAGAGCTAGTCTGGAAAGCTGTTGCTCAGCCTCATCTGCCCATGGCACTGCTCGCACAGAGGCACAGAGACTGGGGCTGCTTGCTTGTCTTGTCCCCTCAAACTTCAAACGTATCTTAGGTGGTCTCTGCTGGGCGCCTTTGGCAGCCCTGCTCCGAAAATGCGAACGTCTGCAGATAGCTCGCAGCAGAAAGAGCTAGCCTGGAAAGCTGTTGCTCAGCCTCATCTGCCCATGGCACTGCTCGCACAGAGGCACAGAGACTGGGGCTGCTTGCTTGTCTTGTCCCCTCAAACTTCAAACGTATCTTAGGTGGTCTCTGCTGGGCGCCTTTGGCAGCCCTGCTCCGAAAATGCGAACGTCTGCAGATAGCTCGCAGCAGAAAGAGCTAGCCTGGAAAGCTGTTGCTCAGCCTCATCTGCCCATGGCACTGCTCGCACAGAGGCACAGAGACTGGGGCTGCTTGCTTGTCTTGTCCCCTCAAACTTCAAACGTAGCTTAGGTGGTCCGTGCCGGGCGCATCTAGCAGCCCTGCTCCGAAAATGCGAACGTCTGCAGATAGCTCGCAGGCAGAAAGAGCTAGCCTGGAAAGCTGTTGCTCAGCCTCATCTGCCCATGGCACTGCTCGCACAGAGGCACAGAGACTGGGGCTGCTTGCTTGTCTTGTCCCCTCAAACTTCAAACGTAGCTTAGGTGGTCCGTGCCGGGCGGCTTTGGCAACCCTGCTCCGAAAATGCGAACGTCTGCAGATAGCTCGCAGGCAGAAAGAGCTAGCCTGGAAAGCTGTTGCTCAGACTCATCTGCCCATGGCACTGCTCGCACAGAGGCACAGAGACTGGGGCTGCTTGATTGTCTTGCCCCCTCAGACTTCAAACGTATCTTTTGGCTGTTTGTGCCGGGCGCCTTTGGCAGCCCTGCTCCGAAAATGCGAACGTCTGCAGATAGCTCACAGGCAGAAAGAGCTAGCCTGGAAAGCTGTTGCTCAGCCTCATCTGCCCATGGCACTGCTCGCACAGAGGCACAGAGACTGGGGCTGCTTGCTTGTCTTGTCCCCTCAAACTTCAAATGTAGCTTAGGTGGTCTCTGCTGGGCGCCTCCGGCAGCCCTGCTCCGAAAATGCGAACGTCTGCAGATAGCTCGCAGGCAGAAAGAGCTAGCCTGGAAAGCTGTTGCTCAGCCTCATCTGCCCATGGCACTGCTCGCACAGAGGCACAGAGACTGGGGCTGCTTGCTTGTCTTGTCCCCTCAAACTTCAAACGTAGCTTAGGTGGTCTCTGCTGGGCGCCTCCGGCAGCCCTGCTCCGAAAATGCGAACGTCTGCAGATAGCTCGCAGCCAGAAAGAGCTAGCCTGGAAAGCTGTTGCTCAGCCTCATCTGCCCATGGCACTGCTCGCACAGAGGCACAGAGACTGGGGCTGCTTGCTTGTCTTGTCCCCTCAAACTTCAAACGTAGCTTAGGTGGTCCGTGCCGGGCGCTTCTGGCAGCCCTGCTCCGAAAATGCGAACGTCTGCAGATAGCTCGCAGGCAGAAAGAGCTAGCCTGGAAAGCTGTTGCTCAGCCTCATCTGCCCATGGCACTGCTCGCACAGAGGCACAGAGACTGGGGCTGCTTGCTTGTCTTGTCCCCTCAAACTTCAAACGTATCTTAGGTGGTCTCTGCTGGGCGCCTTTGGCAGCCCTGCTCCGAAAATGCGAACGTCTGCAGATAGCTCGCAGCAGAAAGAGCTAGCCTGTAAAGCTGTTGCTCAGCCTCATCTGCCCATGGCACTGCTCGCACAGAGGCACAGAGACTGGGGCTGCTTGCTTGTCTTGTCCCCTCAAACTTCAAACGTAGCTTAGGTGGTCCGTGCCGGGCGCATCTAGCAGCCCTGCTCCGAAAATGCGAACGTCTGCAGATAGCTCGCAGGCAGAAAGAGCTAGCCTGGAAAGCTGTTGCTCAGCCTCATCTGCCCATGGCACTGCTCGCACAGAGGCACAGAGACTGGGGCTGCTTGCTTGTCTTGTCCCCTCAAACTTCAAACGTAGCTTAGGTGGTCCGTGCCGGGCGCCTTTGGCAACCCTGCTCCGAAAATGCGAACGTCTGCAGATAGCTCGCAGGCAGAAAGAGCTAGCCTGGAAAGCTGTTGCTCAGACTCATCTGCCCATGGCACTGCTCGCACAGAGGCACAGAGACTGGGGCTGCTTGATTGTCTTGCCCCCTCAGACTTCAAACGTATCTTTTGGCTGTTTGTGCCGGGCGCCTTTGGCAGCCCTGCTCCGAAAATGCGAACGTCTGCAGATAGCTCACAGCCAGAAAGAGCTAGCCTGGAAAGCTGTTGCTCAGCCTCATCTGCCCATGGCACTGCTCGCACAGAGGCACAGAGACTGGGGCTGCTTGCTTGTCTTGTCCCCTCAAACTTCAAATGTAGCTTAGGTGGTCTCTGCTGGGCGCCTCCGGCAGCCCTGCTCCGAAAATGCGAACGTCTGCAGATAGCTCGCAGGCAGAAAGAGCTAGCCTGGAAAGCTGTTGCTCAGCCTCATCTGCCCATGGCACTGCTCGCACAGAGGCACAGAGACTGGGGCTGCTTGCTTGTCTTGTCCCCTCAAACTTCAAACGTAGCTTAGGTGGTCTCTGCTGGGCGCCTCCGGCAGCCCTGCTCCGAAAATGCGAACGTCTGCAGATAGCTCGCAGCCAGAAAGAGCTAGCCTGGAAAGCTGTTGCTCAGCCTCATCTGCCCATGGCACTGCTCGCACAGAGGCACAGAGACTGGGGCTGCTTGCTTGTCTTGTCCCCTCAAACTTCAAACGTAGCTTAGGTGGTCCGTGCCGGGCGCTTCTGGCAGCCCTGCTCCGAAAATGCGAACGTCTGCAGATAGCTCGCAGGCAGAAAGAGCTAGCCTGGAAAGCTGTTGCTCAGCCTCATCTGCCCATGGCACTGCTTGCACAGAGGCACAGAGACTGGGGCTGCTTGCTTGTCTTGTCCCCTCAAACTTCAAACGTATCTTAGGTGGTCTCTGCTGGGCGCCTTTGGCAGCCCTGCTCCGAAAATGCGAACGTCTGCAGATAGTTCGCAGCAGAAAGAGCTAGCCTGGAAAGCTGTTGCTCAGCCTCATCTGCCCATGGCACTGCTCGCACAGAGGCACAGAGACTGGGGCTGCTTGCTTGTCTTGTCCCCTCAAACTTCAAACGTAGCTTAGGTGGTCCATGCCGGGCGCTTGTGGCAGCCCTGCTCCGAAAATGCGAACGTCTGCAGATAGCTCGCAGGCAGAAAGAGCTAGCCTGGAAAGCTGTTGCTCAGCCTCATCTGCCCATGGCACTGCTCGCACAGAGGCACAGAGACTGGGGCTGCTTGCTTGTCTTGTCCCCTCAAACTTCAAACGTAGCTTAGGTGGTCTGTGCTGGGCGCCTCCGGCAGCCCTGCTCCGAAAATGCGAACGTCTGCAGGTAGCTCGCAGCCAGAAAGAGCTAGCCTGGAAAGCTGTTGCTCAGCCTCATCTGCCCATGGCACTGCTCGCACAGAGGCACAGAGACTGGGGCTGCTTGCTTGTCTTGTCCCCTCAAACTTCAAACGTAGCTTAGGTGGTCCGTGCCATGCGCCTCCGGCAGCCCTGCTCCGAAAATGCGAACGTCTGCAGATAGCTCGCAGGCAGAAAAAGCTAGCCTGGAAAGCTGTTGCTCAGCCTCATCTGCCCATGGCACTGCTCGCACAGAGGCACAGAGACTGGGGCTGCTTGCTTGTCTTGTCCCCTCAAACTTCAAACGTAGCTTAGGTGGTCCGTGCCGGGTGCTTGCGGCAGCCCTGCTCCGAAAATGCGAACATCTGCAGATAGCTCGCAGGCAGAATTTGCTAGCCTGGAAAGCTGTTGCTCAGCCTCATCTGCCCATGGCACTGCTCGCACAGAGGCACAGAGACTGGGGCTGCTTGCTTGTCTTGTCCCCTCAAACTTCAAACTTAGCTTAGGTGGTCTGTGCTGGGCGTCTTTGGCAGCCCTGCTCCGAAAATGCGAACGTCTGCAGATAGCTCGCAGGCAGAAAGAGCTAGCCTGGAAAGCTGTTGCTCAGCCTCATCTGCCCATGGCACTGCTCGCACAGAGGCACAGAGACTGGGGCTGCTTGCTTGTCTTGTCCCCTCAAACTTCAAACGTAGCTTAGGTGGTCCGTGCCGGGCGCCTCCGGCAGCCCTGCTCCGAAAATGCAAACGTCTGCAGATAGCTCGCAGGCAGAAAGAGCTAGTCTGGAAAGCTGTTGCTCAGCCTCATCTGCCCATGGCACTGCTCGCACAGAGGCACAGAGACTGGGGCTGCTTGCTTGTCTTGTCCCCTCAAACTTCAAACGTATCTTAGGTGGTCTCTGCTGGGCGCCTTTGGCAGCCCTGCTCCGAAAATGCGAACGTCTGCAGATAGCTCGCAGCAGAAAGAGCTAGCCTGGAAAGCTGTTGCTCAGCCTCATCTGCCCATGGCACTGCTCGCACAGAGGCACAGAGACTGGGGCTGCTTGCTTGTCTTGTCCCCTCAAACTTCAAACGTATCTTAGGTGGTCTCTGCTGGGCGCCTCCAGCAGCCCTGCTCCGAAAATGCGAACGTCTGCAGATAGCTCGCAGCAGAAAGAGCTAGCCTGGAAAGCTGTTGCTCAGCCTCATCTGCCCATGGCACTGCTCGCACAGAGGCACAGAGACTGGGGCTGCTTGCTTGTCTTGTCCCCTCAAACTTCAAACGTAGCTTAGGTGGTCCGTGCCGGGCGCATCTAGCAGCCCTGCTCCGAAAATGCGAACGTCTGCAGATAGCTCGCAGGCAGAAAGAGCTAGCCTGGAAAGCTGTTGCTCAGCCTCATCTGCCCATGGCACTGCTCGCACAGAGGCACAGAGACTGGGGCTGCTTGCTTGTCTTGTCCCCTCAAACTTCAAACGTAGCTTAGGTGGTCCGTGCCGGGCGCTTCTGGCAGCCCTGCTCCGAAAATGCGAACGTCTGCAGATAGCTCGCAGGCAGAAAGAGCTAGCCTGGAAAGCTGTTGCTCAGCCTCATCTGCCCATGGCACTGCTCGCACAGAGGCACAGAGACTGGGGCTGCTTGCTTGTCTTGTCCCCTCAAACTTCAAACGTATCTTAGGTGGTCTCTGCTGGGCGCCTTTGGCAGCCCTGCTCTGAAAATGCGAACGTCTGCAGATAGTTCGCAGCAGAAAGAGCTAGCCTGGAAAGCTGTTGCTCAGCCTCATCTGCCCATGGCACTGCTCGCACAGAGGCACAGAGACTGGGGCTGCTTGCTTGTCTTGTCCCCTCAAACTTCAAACGTAGCTTAGGTGGTCCGTGTCGGGCGCTTCTGGCAGCCCTGCTCCGAAAATGCGAACGTCTGCAGATAGCTCGCAGGCAGAAAGAGCTAGCCTGGAAAGCTGTTGCTCAGCCTCATCTGCCCATGGCACTGCTCGCACAGAGGCACAGAGACTGGGGCTGCTTGCTTGTCTTGTCCCCTCAAACTTCAAACGTAGCTTAGGTGGTCTGTGCTGGGCGCCTCCGGCAGCCCTGCTCCGAAAATGCGAACGTCTGCAGATAGCTCGCAGCCAGAAAGAGCTAGCCTGGAAAGCTGTTGCTCAGCCTCATCTGCCCATGGCACTGCTCGCACAGAGGCACAGAGACTGGGGCTGCTTGCTTGTCTTGTCCCCTCAAACTTCAAACGTAGCTTAGGTGGTCCGTGCCATGCGCCTCCGGCAGCCCTGCTCCGAAAATGCGAACGTCTGCAGATAGCTCGCAGGCAGAAAAAGCTAGCCTGGAAAGCTGTTGCTCAGCCTCATCTGCCCATGGCACTGCTCGCACAGAGGCACAGAGACTGGGGCTGCTTGCTTGTCTTGTCCCCTCAAACTTCAAACGTAGCTTAGGTGGTCTGTGCCGGGCGCCTTTGGCAGCCCTGTTCCAAAAATGCGAACGTCTGCAGATAGCTCGCAGGCAGAAAGAGCTAGCCTGGAAAGCTGTTGCTCAGCCTCATCTGCCCATGGCACTGCTCGCACAGAGGCACAGAGACTGGGGCTGCTTGCTTGTCTTGTCCCCTCAAACTTCAAACGTAGCTTAGGTGGTCCGTGCCGGGCGCCTCCGGCAGCCCTGCTCCGAAAATGCGAACGTCTGCAGATAACTCGCAGGCAGAAAAAGCTAGCCTGGAAAGCTGTTGCTCAGCCTCATCTGCCCATGGCACTGCTCGCACAGAGGCACAGAGACTGGGGCTGCTTGCTTGTCTTGTCCCCTCAAACTTCAAACGTAGCTTAGGTGGTCCGTGCCGCGTGCTTGCGGCAGCCCTGCTCCGAAAATGCGAACATCTGCAGATAGCTCGCAGGCAGAATTTGCTAGCCTGGAAAGCTGTTGCTCAGCCTCATCTGCCCATGGCACTGCTCGCACAGAGGCACAGAGACTGGGGCTGCTTGCTTGTCTTGTTCCCTCAAACTTCAAACTTAGCTTAGGTGGTCTGTGCTGGGCGTCTTTGGCAGCCCTGCTCCGAAAATGCGAACGTCTGCAGATAGCTCGCAGGCAGAAAGAGCTAGCCTGGAAAGCTGTTGCTCAGCCTCATCTGCCCATGGCACTGCTCGCACAGAGGCACAGAGACTGGGGCTGCTTGCTTGTCTTGCCCCCTGAAACTTCAAACGTAGCTTAGGTGGTCCGTGCCGGGCGCCTCCGGCAGCCCTGCTCCGAAAATGCGAACGTCTGCAGATAGCTCGCAGGCAGAAAGAGCTAGTCTGGAAAGCTGTTGCTCAGCCTCATCTGCCCATGGCACTGCTCGCACAGAGGCACAGAGACTGGGGCTGCTTGCTTGTCTTGTCCCCTCAAACTTCAAAGGTAGCTTAGGTGGTCTGTGCCGTGCGCCTCCGGCAGCCCTGCTCTGAAAATGTGAACGTCTGCAGATAGCTCGCAGGCAGAAAGAGCTAGCCTGGAAAGCTGTTGCTCAGCCTCATCTGCCCATGGCACTGCTTGCACAGAGGCACAGAGACTGGGGCTGCTTGCTTGTCTTGTCCCCTCAAACTTTAAACGTAGCTTAGGTGGTCTGTGCTGGGCTCTTTGGCAGTTCTGCTCCGAAAATACGAACGTCTGCAGATAGCTCGCAGCCAGAAAGAGCTAGCCTGGAAAGCTGTTGCTCAGCCTCATCTGCCCATGGCACTGCTCGCACAGAGGCACAGAGACTGGGGCTGCTTGCTTGTCTTGTCCCCTCAAACTTCAAACGTAGCTTAGGTGGTCTCTGCTGGGCGCCTCCGGCAGCCCTGCTCCGAAAATGCGAAAGTCTGCAGATAGCTCGCAGGCAGAAAGAGCTAGCCTGGAAAGCTGTTGCTCAGCCTCATCTGCCCATGGCACTGCTCGCACAGAGGCACAGAGACTGGGGCTGCTTGCTTGTCTTGCCCCCTCAGACTTCAAACGTAGCTTAGGTGGTCCGTGCCGGGCGCCTCCGGCAGCCCTGCTCCGAAAATGCGAACGTCTGCAGATAGCTCGCAGCAGAAAGAGCTAGCCTGGAAAGCTGTTGCTCAGCCTCATCTGCCCATGGCACTGCTCGCACAGAGGCACAGAGACTGGGGCTGCTTGCTTGTCTTGTTCCCTCAAACTTCAAACGTAGATTAGGTGGTCCGTGCCGGGCGCTTCTGCCAGACCTGCTCCGAAAATGCGAACGTCTGCAGATAGCTCGCAGGCAGAAAGAGCTAGCCTGGAAAGCTGTTGCTCAGCCTCATCTGCCCATGGCACTGCTCGCACAGAGGCACAGAGACTGGGGCTGCTTGCTTGTCTTGTCCCCTCAAACTTCAAACGTATCTTAGGTGGTCTCTGCTGGGCGCCTTTGGCAGCCCTGCTCCGAAAATGCGAACGTCTGCAGATAGCTCGCAGGCAGAAAGAGCTAGCCTGGAAAGCTGTTGCTCAGCCTCATCTGCCCATGGCACTGCTCGCACAGAGGCACAGAGACTGGGGCTGCTTGCTTGTCTTGTCCCCTCAAACTTCAAACGTATCTTAGGTGGTCTCTGCTGGGCGCCTTTGGCAGCCCTGCTCCGAAAATGCGAACGTCTGCAGATAGCTCGCAGCAGAAAGAGCTAGCCTGGAAAGCTGTTGCTCAGCCTCATCTGCCCATGGCACTGCTCGCACAGAGGCACAGAGACTGGGGCTGCTTGCTTGTCTTGTCCCCTCAAACTTCAAACGTAGCTTAGGTGGTCCGTGCCGGGCGCTTCTGGCAGCCCTGCTCCGAAAATGCGAACGTCTGCAGATAGCTCGCAGGCAGAAAGAGCTAGCCTGGAAAGCTGTTGCTCAGCCTCATCTGCCCATGGCACTGCTCGCACAGAGGCACAGAGACTGGGGCTGCTTGCTTGTCTTGTCCCCTCAAACTTCAAACGTATCTTAGGTGGTCTCTGCTGGGCGCCTTTGGCAGCCCTGCTCCGAAAATGCGAACGTCTGCAGATAGCTCGCAGGCAGAAAGAGCTAGCCTGGAAAGCTGTTGCTCAGCCTCATCTGCCCATGGCACTGCTCGCACAGAGGCACAGAGACTGGGGCTGCTTGCTTGTCTTGTCCCCTCAAACTTCAAACGTATCTTAGGTGGTCTCTGCTGGGCGCCTTTGGCAGCCCTGCTCCGAAAATGCGAACGTCTGCAGATAGCTCGCAGCAGAAAGAGCTAGCCTGTAAAGCTGTTGCTCAGCCTCATCTGCCCATGGCACTGCTCGCACAGAGGCACAGAGACTGGGGCTGCTTGCTTGTCTTGTCCCCTCAAACTTCAAACGTAGCTTAGGTGGTCCGTGCCGGGCGCTTCTGGCAGCCCTGCTCCGAAAATGCGAACGTCTGCAGATAGCTCGCAGGCAGAAAGAGCTAGCCTGGAAAGCTGTTGCTCAGCCTCATCTGACCATGGCACTGCTCGCACAGAGGCACAGAGACTGGGGCTGCTTGCTTGTCTTGTCCCCTCAAACTTCAAACGTATCTTAGGTGGTCTCTGCTGGGCGCCTTTGGCAGCCCTGCTCCGAAAATGCGAACGTCTGCAGATAGCTCGCAGGCAGAAAGAGCTAGCCTGGAAAGCTGTTGCTCAGCCTCATCTGCCCATGGCACTGCTCGCACAGAGGCACAGAGACTGGGGCTGCTTGCTTGTCTTGTCCCCTCAAACTTCAAACGTATCTTAGGTGGTCTCTGCTGGGCGCCTTTGGCAGCCCTGCTCCGAAAATGCGAACGTCTGCAGATAGCTCGCAGCAGAAAGAGCTAGCCTGGAAAGCTGTTGCTCAGCCTCATCTGCCCATGGCACTGCTCGCACAGAGGCACAGAGACTGGGGCTGCTTGCTTGTCTTGTCCCCTCAAACTTCAAACGTAGCTTAGGTGGTCCGTGCCGGGCGCTTCTGGCAGCCCTGCTCCGAAAATGCGAACGTCTGCAGATAGCTCGCAGGCAGAAAGAGCTAGCCTGGAAAGCTGTTGCTCAGCCTCATCTGCCCATGGCACTGCTCGCACAGAGGCACAGAGACTGGGGCTGCTTGCTTGTCTTGTCCCCTCAAACTTCAAACGTAGCTTAGGTGGTCCGTGCCGGGCGCCTTTGGCAACCCTGCTCCGAAAATGCGAACGTCTGCAGATAGCTCGCAGGCAGAAAGAGCTAGCCTGGAAAGCTGTTGCTCAGACTCATCTGCCCATGGCACTGCTCGCACAGAGGCACAGAGACTGGGGCTGCTTGATTGTCTTGCCCCCTCAGACTTCAAACGTATCTTTTGGCTGTTTGTGCCGGGCGCCTTTGGCAGCCCTGCTCCGAAAATGCGAACGTCTGCAGATAGCTCACAGCCAGAAAGAGCTAGCCTGGAAAGCTGTTGCTCAGCCTCATCTGCCCATGGCACTGCTCGCACAGAGGCACAGAGACTGGGGCTGCTTGCTTGTCTTGTCCCCTCAAACTTCAAATGTAGCTTAGGTGGTCTCTGCTGGGCGCCTCCGGCAGCCCTGCTCCAAAAATGCGAACGTCTGCAGACAGCTCGCAGGCAGAAAGAGCTAGCCTGGAAAGCTGTTGCTCAGCCTCATCTGCCCATGGCACTGCTCGCACAGAGGCACAGAGACTGGGGCTGCTTGCTTGTCTTGTCCCCTCAAACTTCAAACGTAGCTTAGGTGGTCTCTGCTGGGCGCCTTTGGCAGCCCTGCTCCGAAAATGCGAACGTCTGCAGATAGCTCGCAGGCAGAAAGAGCTAGCCTGGAAAGCTGTTGCTCAGCCTCATCTGCCCATGGCACTGCTCGCACAGAGGCACAGAGACTGGGGCTGCTTGCTTGTCTTGTCCCCTCAAACTTCAAACGTATCTTAGGTGGTCTCTGCTGGGCGCCTTTGGCAGCCCTGCTCCGAAAATGCGAACGTCTGCAGATAGCTCGCAGCAGAAAGAGCTAGCCTGGAAAGCTGTTGCTCAGCCTCATCTGCCCATGGCACTGCTCGCACAGAGGCACAGAGACTGGGGCTGCTTGCTTGTCTTGTCCCCTCAAACTTCAAACGTAGCTTAGGTGGTCCGTGCCGGGCGCTTCTGGCAGCCTTGCTCCGAAAATGCGAACGTCTGCAGATAGCTCGCAGGCAGAAAGAGCTAGCCTGGAAAGCTGTTGCTCAGCCTCATCTGCCCATGGCACTGCTCGCACAGAGGCACAGAGACTGGGGCTGCTTGCTTGTCTTGTCCCCTCAAACTTCAAACGTATCTTAGGTGGTCTCTGCTGGGCGCCTTTGGCAGCCCTGCTCCGAAAATGCGAACGTCTGCAGATAGCTCGCAGCAGAAAGAGCTAGCCTGGAAAGCTGTTGCTCAGCCTCATCTGCCCATGGCACTGCTCGCACAGAGGCACAGAGACTGGGGCTGCTTGCTTGTCTTGTCCCCTCAAACTTCAAACGTAGCTTAGGTGGTCCGTGCCGGGCGCTTCTGGCAGCCCTGCTCCGAAAATGCGAACATCTGCAGATAGCTCGCAGGCAGAAAGAGCTAGCCTGGAAAGCTGTTGCTCAGCCTCATCTGCCCATGGCACTGCTCGCACAGAGGCACAGAGACTGGGGCTGCTTGCTTGTCTTGTCCCCTCAAACTTCAAACGTAGCTTAGGTGGTCCGTGCCGGGCGCCTCCGGCAGCCCTGCTCCGAAAATGCGAACGTCTGCAGGTAGCTCGCAGGCAGAAAGAGCTAGCCTGGAAAGCTGTTGCTCAGACTCATCTGCCCATGGCACTGCTCGCACAGAGGCACAGAGACTGGGGCTGCTTGATTGTCTTGCCCCCTCAAACTTCAAACGTATCTTTTGGCTGTTTGTGCCGGGCGCCTTTGGCAGCCCTGCTCCGAAAATGCGAACGTCTGCAGATAGCTCACAGCCAGAAAGAGCTAGCCTGGAAAGCTGTTGCTCAGCCTCATCTGCCCATGGCACTGCTCGCACAGAGGCACAGAGACTGGGGCTGCTTGCTTGTCTTGTCCCCTCAAACTTCAAATGTAGCTTAGGTGGTCTCTGCTGGGCGCCTCCGGCAGCCCTGCTCCGAAAATGCGAACGTCTGCAGATAGCTCGCAGGCAGAAAGAGCTAGCCTGGAAAGCTGTTGCTCAGCCTCATCTGCCCATGGCACTGCTCGCACAGAGGCACAGAGACTGGGGCTGCTTGCTTGTCTTGTCCCCTCAAACTTCAAACGTAGCTTAGGTGGTCCGTGCCGGGCGCCTTTGGCAGCCCTGCTCCGAAAATGCGAACGTCTGCAGGTAGCTCGCAGGCAGAAAGAGCTAGCCTGGAAAGCTGTTGCTCAGACTCATCTGCCCATGGCACTGCTCGCACAGAGGCACAGAGACTGGGGCTGCTTGATTGTCTTGCCCCCTCAAACTTCAAACGTATCTTTTGGCTGTTTGTGCCGGGCGCCTTTGGCAGCCCTGCTCCGAAAATGCGAACGTCTGCAGATAGCTCACAGCCAGAAAGAGCTAGCCTGGAAAGCTGTTGCTCAGCCTCATCTGCCCATGGCACTGCTCGCACAGAGGCACAGAGACTGGGGCTGCTTGCTTGTCTTGTCCCCTCAAAATTCAAATGTAGCTTAGGTGGTCTCTGCTGGGCGCCTCCGGCAGCCCTGCTCCGAAAATGCGAACGTCTGCAGATAGCTCGCAGCCAGAAAGAGCTAGCCTGGAAAGCTGTTGCTCAGCCTCATCTGCCCATGGCACTGCTCGCACAGAGGCACAGAGACTGGGGCTGCTTGCTTGTCTTGTCCCCTCAAACTTCAAACGTAGCTTAGGTGGTCCGTGCCGGGCGCCTCCGGCAGCCCTGCTCCGAAAATGCGAACGTCTGCAGATAGCTCGCAGCAGAAAGAGCTAGCCTGGAAAGCTGTTGCTCAGCCTCATCTGCCCATGGCACTGCTCGCACAGAGGCACAGAGACTGGGGCTGCTTGCTTGTCTTGTCCCCTCAAACTTCAAACGTAGCTTAGGTGGTCTGTGCCGGGCGCCTTTGGCAGCCCTGTTCCAAAAATGCGAACGTCTGCAGATAGCTCGCAGGCAGAAAGAGCTAGCCTGGAAAGCTGTTGCTCAGCCTCATCTGCCCATGGCACTGCTCGCACAGAGGCACAGAGACTGGGGCTGCTTGCTTGTCTTGCCCCCTCAGACTTCAAACGTAGCTTAGGTGGTCCGTGCCGGGCGCCTCCGGCAGCCCTGCTCCGAAAATGCGAACGTCTGCAGATAGCTCGCAGCAGAAAGAGCTAGCCTGGAAAGCTGTTGCTCAGCCTCATCTGCCCATGGCACTGCTCGCACAGAGGCACAGAGACTGGGGCTGCTTGCTTGTCTTGTTCCCTCAAACTTCAAACGTAGATTAGGTGGTCCGTGCCGGGCGCTTCTGGCAGCCCTGCTCCGAAAATGCGAACGTCTGCAGATAGCTCGCAGGCAGAAAGAGCTAGCCTGGAAAGCTGTTGCTCAGCCTCATCTGCCCATGGCACTGCTCGCACAGAGGCACAGAGACTGGGGCTGCTTGCTTGTCTTGTCCCCTCAAACTTCAAACGTATCTTAGGTGGTCTCTGCTGGGCGCCTTTGGCAGCCCTGCTCCGAAAATGCGAACGTCTGCAGATAGCTCGCAGGCAGAAAGAGCTAGCCTGGAAAGCTGTTGCTCAGCCTCATCTGCCCATGGCACTGCTCGCACAGAGGCACAGAGACTGGGGCTGCTTGCTTGTCTTGTCCCCTCAAACTTCAAACGTATCTTAGGTGGTCTCTGCTGGGCGCCTTTGGCAGCCCTGCTCCGAAAATGCGAACGTCTGCAGATAGCTCGCAGCAGAAAGAGCTAGCCTGGAAAGCTGTTGCTCAGCCTCATCTGCCCATGGCACTGCTCGCACAGAGGCACAGAGACTGGGGCTGCTTGCTTGTCTTGTCCCCTCAAACTTCAAACGTATCTTAGGTGGTCCGTGCCGGGCGCCTTTGGCAGCCCTGCTCCGAAAATGCGAACGTCTGCAGATAGCTCGCAGGCAGAAAGAGCTAGCCTGGAAAGCTGTTGCTCAGCCTCATCTGCCCATGGCACTGCTCGCACAGAGGCACAGAGACTGGGGCTGCTTGCTTGTCTTGTCCCCTCAAACTTCAAACGTATCTTAGGTGGTCTCTGCTGGGCGCCTTTGGCAGCCCTGCTCCGAAAATGCGAACGTCTGCAGATAGCTCGCAGCAGAAAGAGCTAGCCTGGAAAGCTGTTGCTCAGCCTCATCTGCCCATGGCACTGCTCGCACAGAGGCACAGAGACTGGGGCTGCTTGCTTGTCTTGTCCCCTCAAACTTCAAATGTAGCTTAGGTGGTCTCTGCTGGGCGCCTCCGGCAGCCCTGCTCCGAAAATGCGAACGTCTGCAGATAGCTCGCAGGCAGAAAGAGCTAGCCTGTAAAGCTGTTGCTCAGCCTCATCTGCCCATGGCACTGCTCGCACAGAGGCACAGAGACTGGGGCTGCTTGCTTGTCTTGTCCCCTCAAACTTCAAACGTAGCTTAGGTGGTCTCTGCTGGGCGCCTTTGGCAGCCCTGCTCCGAAAATGCGAACGTCTGCAGATAGCTCGCAGGCAGAAAGAGCTAGCCTGGAAAGCTGTTGCTCAGCCTCATCTGCCCATGGCACTGCTCGCACAGAGGCACAGAGACTGGGGCTGCTTGCTTGTCTTGTCCCCTCAAACTTCAAACGTATCTTAGGTGGTCTCTGCTGGGCGCCTTTGGCAGCCCTGCTCCGAAAATGCGAACGTCTGCAGATTGCTCGCAGCAGAAAGAGCTAGCCTGGAAAGCTGTTGCTCAGCCTCATCTGCCCATGGCACTGCTCGCACAGAGGCACAGAGACTGGGGCTGCTTGCTTGTCTTGTCCCCTCAAACTTCAAACGTAGCTTAGGTGGTCCGTGCCGGGCGCCTCCGGCAGCCCTGCTCCGAAAATGCGAACGTCTGCAGATAGAACGCAGGCAGAAAAAGCTAGCCTGGAAAGCTGTTGCTCAGCCTCATCTGCCCATGGCACTGCTCGCACAGAGGCACAGAGACTGGGGCTGCTTGCTTGTCTTGTCCCCTCAAACTTCAAACGTAGCTTAGGTGGTCTGTGCCAGGCGCCTTTGGCAGCCCTGTTCCAAAAATGCGAACGTCTGCAGATAGCTCGCAGGCAGAAAGAGCTAGCCTGGAAAGCTGTTGCTCAGCCTCATCTGCCCATGGCACTGCTCGCACAGAGGCACAGAGACTGGGGCTGCTTGCTTGTCTTGTCCCCTCAAACTTCAAACGTAGCTTAGGTGGTCTCTGCTGGGCGCCTCCGGCAGCCCTGCTCCGAAAATGCGAACGTCTGCAGATAGCTCGCAGGCAGAAAAAGCTAGCCTGGAAAGCTGTTGCTCAGCCTCATCTGCCCATGGCACTGCTCGCACAGAGGCACAGAGACTGGGGCTGCTTGCTTGTCTTGTCCCCTCAAACTTCAAACGTAGCTTAGGTGGTCCGTGCCGGGTGCTTGCGGCAGCCCTGCTCCGAAAATGCGAACATCTGCAGATAGCTCGCAGGCAGAATTTGCTAGCCTGGAAAGCTTTTGCTCAGCCTCATCTGCCCATGGCACTGCTCGCACAGAGGCACAGAGACTGGGGCTGCTTGCTTGTCTTGTCCCCTCAAACTTCAAACTTAGCTTAGGTGGTCTGTGCTGGGCGTCTTTGGCAGCCCTGCTCCGAAAATGCGAACGTCTGCAGATAGCTCGCAGGCAGAAAGAGCTAGCCTGGAAAGCTGTTGCTCAGCGTCATCTGCCCATGGCACTGCTCGCACAGAGGCACAGAGACTGGGGCTGCTTGCTTGTCTTGCCCCCTGAAACTTCAAACGTAGATTAGGTGGTCCGTGCCGGGCGCCTCCGGCAGCCCTGCTCCGAAAATGCGAACGTCTGCAGATAGCTCGCAGGCAGAAAGAGCTAGTCTGGAAAGCTGTTGCTCAGCCTCATCTGCCCATGGCACTGCTCGCACAGAGGCACAGAGACTGGGGCTGCTTGCTTGTCTTGTACCCTCAAACTTCAAATGTAGCTTAGGTGGTCTGTGCCGGGGGCCTCCGGCAGCCCTGCTCTGAAAATGTGAACGTCTGCAGATAGCTCGCAGGCAGAAAGAGCTAGCCTGGAAAGCTGTTGCTCAGCCTCATCTGCCCATGGCACTGCTTGCACAGAGGCACAGAGACTGGGGCTGCTTGCTTGTCTTCTCCCCTCAAACTTCAAACGTATCTTAGGTGGTCTCTGCTGGGCGCCTTTGGCAGCCCTGCTCCGAAAATGCGAACGTCTGCAGATAGCTCGCAGCAGAAAGAGCTAGCCTGGAAAGCTGTTGCTCAGCCTCATCTGCCCATGGCACTGCTCGCACAGAGGCACAGAGACTGGGGCTGCTTGCTTGTCTTGTCCCCTCAAACTTCAAACGTAGCTTTGGTGGTCCGTGCCGGGCGCTTCTGGCAGCCCTGCTCCGAAAATGCGAACGTCTGCAGATATCTCGCAGGCAGAAAGAGCTAGCCTGGAAAGCTGTTGCTCAGCCTCATCTGCCCATGGCACTGCTCGCACAGAGGCACAGAGACTGGGGCTGCTTGATTGTCTTGCCCACTCAGACTTCAAACGTATCTTTTGGCTGTTTGTGCCGGGCGCCTTTGGCAGCCCTGCTCCGAAAATGCAAACGTCTGCAGATAGCTCACAGCCAGAAAGAGCTAGCCTGTAAAGCTGTTGCTCAGCCTCATCTGCCCATGGCACTGCTCGCACAGAGGCACAGAGACTGGGGCTGCTTGCTTGTCTTGTCCCCTCAAACTTCAAACGTAGCTTAGGTGGTCTCTGCTGGGCGCCTCCAGCAGCCCTGCTCCGAAAATGCGAACGTCTGCAGATAGCTCGCAGGCAGAAAGAGCTATCCTGTAAAGCTGTTGCTCAGCCTCATCTGCCCATGGCACTGCTCGCACAGAGGCACAGATACTGGGGCTGCTTGCTTGTCTTGCCCCCTCAGACTTCAAACGTATCTTTTGTCTGTTTGTGCCGGGCGCCTTTGGCAGCCATGCTCCGAAAATGCAAACGTCTGCAGTTAGCTCGCAGCCAGAAAGAGCTAGCCTGGAAAGCTGTTGCTCAGCCTCATCTGCCCATGGCACTGCTCGCACAGAGGCACAGAGACTGGGGCTGCTTGCTTGTCTTGCCCCCTCAGACTTCAAACGTACCTTAGGTGGTCCGTGCCGGGCGCCTCCGGCAGCCCTGCTCCGAAAATGCGAACGTCTGCAGATAGCTCGCAGGCAGAAAGAGCTAGCCTGGAAAGCTGTTGCTCAGCCTCATCTGCCCATGGCACTGCTCGCACAGAGGCACAGAGACTGGGGCTGCTTGCTTGTCTTGCCCCCTCAGACTTCAAACGTACCTTAGGTGGTCCGTGCCGGGCGCCTCCGGCAGCCCTGCTCCGAAAATGCGAACGTCTGCAGATAGCTCGCAGCAGAAAGAGCTAGCCTGGAAAGCTGTTGCTCAGCCTCATCTGCCCATGGCACTGCTCGCACAGAGGCACAGAGACTGGGGCTGCTTGCTTGTCTTGTCCCCTCAAACTTCAAACGTAGCTTAGGTGGTCCGTGCGGGCGCTTCTGGCAGCCCTGCTCCGAAAATGCGAACGTCTGCAGATAGCTCGCAGGCAGAAAGAGCTAGCCTGGAAAGCTGTTGCTCAGCCTCATCTGCCCATGGCACTGCTCGCACAGAGGCACAGAGACTGGGGCTGCTTGATTGTCTTGCCCCCTCAGACTTCAAACGTATCTTTTGGCTGTTTGTGCCGGGCGCCTTTGGCAGCCCTGCTCAGAAAATGCAAACGTCTGCAGATAGCTCACAGCCAGAAAGAGCTAGCCTGGAAAGCTGTTGCTCAGCCTCATCTGCCCATGGCACTGCTCGCACAGAGGCACAGAGACTGGGGCTGCTTGCTTGTCTTGTCCCCTCAAACTTCAAATGTATCTTTTGTCTGTTTGTGCCGGGCGCCTTTGGCAGCCCTGCTCCGAAAATGCAAACGTCTGCAGTTAGCTCGCAGCCAGAAAGAGCTAGCCTGTAAAGCTGTTGCTCAGCCTCATCTGCCCATGGCACTGCTCGCACAGAGGCAAGAGACTGGGGCTGCTTGCTTGTCTTGTCCCCTCAGACTTCAAACGTATCTTTTGGCTGTTTGTGCCGGGCCCCTTTGGCAGCCCTGCTCAGAAAATGCAAACGTCTGCAGATAGCTCACAGCCAGAAAGAGCTAGCCTGGAAAGCTCTTGCTCAGCCTCATCTGCCCATGGCACTGCTCGCACAGAGGCACAGAGACTGGGGCTGCTTGCTTGTCTTGTCCCCCTCAAACTTCAAATGTAGCTTAGGTGGTCCGTGCCGGGCGCCTCCGGCAGCCCTGCTCCGAAAATGCGAACGTCTGCAGATAGCTCGCAGGCAGAAAGAGCTAGCCTGGAAAGCTGTTGCTCAGCCTCATCTGCCCATGGCACTGCTCGCACAGAGGCACAGAGACTGGGGCTGCTTGCTTGTCTTGTCCCCTCAAACTTCAAACGTAGCTTAGGTGGTCTCTGCTGGGCGCCTCCAGCAGCCCTGCTCCGAAAATGCGAACGTCTGCAGATAGCTCGCAGGCAGAAAGAGCTAGCCTGTAAAGCTGTTGCTCAGACTCATCTGCCCATGGCACTGCTCGCACAGAGGCACAGAGACTGGGGCTGCTTGCTTGTCTTGCCCCCTCAGACTTCAAACGTATCTTTTGTCTGTTTGTGCCGGGCGCCTTTGGCAGCCCTGCTCCGAAAATGCAAACGTCTGCAGTTAGCTCGCAGCCAGAAAGAGCTAGCCTGGAAAGCTGTTGCTCAGCCTCATCTGCCCATGGCACTGCTCGCACAGAGGCACAGAGACTGGGGCTGCTTGCTTGTCTTGTCCCCTCAGACTTCAAACGTAGCTTAGGTGGTCCGTGCCGGGCGCCTCCGGCAGCCCTGCTCCGAAAATGCGAACGTCTGCAGATAGCTCGCAGGCAGAAAGAGCTAGCCTGGAAAGCTGTTGCTCAGCCTCATCTGCCCATGGCACTGCTCGCACAGAGGCACAGAGACTGGGGCTGCTTGCTTGTCTTGTCCCCTCAAACTTCAAACGTATATTAGGTGGTCTGTGCCGGGCGCCTCCGGCAGCCCTGCTCCGAAAATGCGAACGTCTGCAGATAGCTCGCAGGCAGAAAGAGCTAGCCTGGAAAGCTGTTGCTCAGCCTCATCTGCCCATGGCACTGCTCGCACAGAGGCACAGAGACTGGGGCTGCTTGCTTGTCTTGTCCCCTCAAACTTCAAACGTATCTTAGGTGGTCTCTGCTGGGCGCCTTTGGCAGCCCTGCTCCGAAAATGCGAACGTCTGCAGATAGCTCGCAGGCAGAAAGAGCTAGCCTGGAAAGCTGTTGCTCAGCCTCATCTGCCCATGGCACTGCTCGCACAGAGGCACAGAGACTGGGGCTGCTTGCTTGTCTTGTCCCCTCAAACTTGAAACGTAGCTTAGGTGGTCTCTGCTAGGCGCCTTTGGCAGCCCTGCTCCGAAAATGTGAACGTCTGCAGATAGCTCGCAGCAGAAAGAGCTAGCCTGGAAAGCTGTTGCTCAGCCTCATCTGCCCATGGCACTGCTCGCACAGAGGCACAGAGACTGGGGCTGCTTGCTTGTCTTGTCCCCTCAAACTTCAAACGTAGCTTTGGTGGTCCGTGCTGGGCGCTTCTGGCAGCCCTGCTCCGAAAATGCGAACGTCTGCAGATAGCTCGCAGGCAGAAAGAGCTAGCCTGGAAAGCTGTTGCTCAGCCTCATCTGCCCATGGCACTGCTCGCACAGAGGCACAGAGACTGGGGCTGCTTGCTTGTCTTGTCCCCTCAAACTTCAAACGTAGCTTAGGTGGTCCGTGCCGGGCGCCTTTGGCAGCCCTGCTCCGAAAATGCGAACGTCTGCAGGTAGCTCGCAGGCAGAAAGAGCTAGCCTGGAAAGCTGTTGCTCAGACTCATCTGCCCATGGCACTGCTCGCACAGAGGCACAGAGACTGGGGCTGCTTCCTTGTCTTGCCCCCTCAGAATTCAAACGTATCTTTTGGCTGTTTGTGCCGGGCGCCTTTGGCAGCCCTGCTCCGAAAATGCAAACGTCTGCAGATAGCTCACAGCCAGAAAGAGCTAGCCTGGAAAGCTGTTGCTCAGCCTCATCTGCCCATGGCACTGCTCGCACAGAGGCACAGAGACTGGGGCTGCTTGCTTGTCTTGTCCCCTCAAACTTCAAATGTAGCTTAGGTGGTCTCTGCTGGGCGCCTCCAGCAGCCCTGCTCCGAAAATGCGAACGTCTGCAGATAGCTCGCAGGCAGAAAGAGCTAGCCTGTAAAGCTGTTGCTCAGACTCATCTGCCCATGGCACTGCTCGCACAGAGGCACAGAGACTGGGGCTACTTGCTTGTCTTGCCCCCTCAGACTTCAAACGTATCTTTTGTCTGTTTGTGCCGGGCGCCTTTGGCAGCCCTGCTCCGAAAATGCGAACGTCTGCAGTTAGCTCGCAGCCAGAAAGAGCTAGCCTGGAAAGCTGTTGCTCAGCCTCATCTGCCCATGGCACTGCTCGCACAGAGGCACAGAGACTGGGGCTGCTTGCTTGTCTTGTCCCCTCAAACTTCAAACGTAGCTTAGGTGGTCTCTGCTGGGCGCCTCCGGCAGCCCTGCTCCGAAAATGCGAACGTCTGCAGATAGCTCGCAGGCAGAAAGAGCTAGCCTGGAAAGCTGTTGCTCAGCCTCATCTGCCCATGGCACTGCTCGCACAGAGGCACAGAGACTGGGGCTGCTTGCTTGTCTTGTCCCCTCAAACTTCAAACGTAGCTTAGGTGGTCCGTGCCGGGCGCCTTTGGCAGCCCTGCTCCGAAAATGCGAACGTCTGCAGGTAGCTCGCAGGCAGAAAGAGCTAGCCTGGAAAGCTGTTGCTCAGACTCATCTGCCCATGGCACTGCTCGCACAGAGGCACAGAGACTGGGGCTGCTTCCTTGTCTTGCCCCCTCAGAATTCAAACGTATCTTTTGGCTGTTTGTGCCGGGCGCCTTTGGCAGCCCTGCTCCGAAAATGCAAACGTCTGCAGATAGCTCACAGCCAGAAAGAGCTAGCCTGGAAAGCTGTTGCTCAGCCTCATCTGCCCATGGCACTGCTCGCACAGAGGCACAGAGACTGGGGCTGCTTGCTTGTCTTGTCCCCTCAAACTTCAAATGTAGCTTAGGTGGTCTCTGCTGGGCGCCTCCAGCAGCCCTGCTCCGAAAATGCGAACGTCTGCAGATAGCTCGCAGGCAGAAAGAGCTAGCCTGTAAAGCTGTTGCTCAGACTCATCTGCCCATGGCACTGCTCGCACAGAGGCACAGAGACTGGGGCTACTTGCTTGTCTTGCCCCCTCAGACTTCAAACGTATCTTTTGTCTGTTTGTGCCGGGCGCCTTTGGCAGCCCTGCTCCGAAAATGCGAACGTCTGCAGTTAGCTCGCAGCCAGAAAGAGCTAGCCTGGAAAGCTGTTGCTCAGCCTCATCTGCCCATGGCACTGCTCGCACAGAGGCACAGAGACTGGGGCTGCTTGCTTGTCTTGTCCCCTCAAACTTCAAACGTAGCTTAGGTGGTCTCTGCTGGGCGCCTCCGGCAGCCCTGCTCCGAAAATGCGAAAGTCTGCAGATAGCTCGCAGCAGAAAGAGCTAGCCTGGAAAGCTGTTGCTCAGCCTCATCTGCCCATGGCACTGCTCGCACAGAGGCACAGAGACTGGGGCTGCTTGCTTGTCTTGCCCCCTCAGACTTCAAACGTACCTTAGGTGGTCCGTGCCGGGCGCCTCCGGCAGCCCTGCTCCGAAAATGCGAACGTCTGCAGATAGCTCGCAGGCAGAAAGAGCTAGCCTGGAAAGCTGTTGCTCAGCCTCATCTGCCCATGGCACTGCTCGCACAGAGGCACAGAGACTGGGGCTGCTTGCTTGTCTTGCCCCCTCAGACTTCAAACGTAGCTTAGGTGGTCCGTGCCGGGCGCCTCCGGCAGCCCTGCTCCGAAAATGCGAACGTCTGCAGATAGCTCGCAGCAGAAAGAGCTAGCGTGGAAAGCTGTTGCTCAGCCTCATCTGCCCATGGCACTGCTCGCACAGAGGCACAGAGACTGGGGCTGCTTGCTTGTCTTGTCCCCTCAAACTTCAAACGTAGCTTAGGTGGTCCGTGCCGGGCGCTTCTGGCAGCCCTGCTCCGAAAATGCGAACGTCTGCAGATAGCTCGCAGGCAGAAAGAGCTAGCCTGGAAAGCTGTTGCTCAGGCTCATCTGCCCATGGCACTGCTCGCACAGAGGCACAGAGACTGGGGCTGCTTGCTTGTCTTGTCCCCTGAAACTTCAAACGTAGCTTAGGTGGTCCGTGCCGGGCGCCTTTGGCAGCCCTGCTCCGAAAATGCGAACGTCTGCAGGTAGCTCGCAGGCAGAAAGAGCTAGCCTGTTAAGCTGTTGCTCAGACTCATCTGCCCATGGCACTGCTCGCACAGAGGCACAGAGACTGGGGCTGCTTGATTGTCTTGCCCCCTCAGACTTCAAACGTATCTTTTGGCTGTTTGTGCCGGGCGCCTTTGGCAGCCCTGCTCCGAAAATGCAAACGTCTGCAGATAGCTCACAGCCAGAAAGAGCTAGCCTGGAAAGCTGTTGCTCAGACTCATCTGCCCATGGCACTGCTCGCACAGAGGCACAGAGACTGGGGCTGCTTGCTTGTCTTGTCCCCTCAAACTTCAAATGTAGATTAGGTGGTCTCTGCTGGGCGCCTCCAGCAGCCCTGCTCCGAAAATGCGAACGTCTGCAGATAGCTCGCAGGCAGAAAGAGCTAGCCTGTAAAGCTGTTGCTCAGACTCATCTGCCCATGGCACTGCTCGCACAGAGGCACAGAGACTGGGGCTGCTTGCTTGTCTTGCCCCCTCAGACTTCAAACGTATCTTTTGTCTGTTTGTGCCGGGCGCCTTTGGCAGCCCTGCTCCGAAAATGCGAACGTCTGCAGTTAGCTCGCAGCCAGAAAGAGCTAGCGTGGAAAGCTGTTGCTCAGCCTCATCTGCCCATGGCACTGCTCGCACAGAGGCACAGAGACTGGGGCTGCTTGCTTGTCTTGTCCCCTCAAACTTCAAACGTAGCTTAGGCGGTCCGTGCCGGGCGCCTCCGGCAGCCCTGCTCCGAAAATGCGAACGTCTGCAGATAGCTCGCAGGCAGAAAAAGCTAGCCTGGAAAGCTGTTGCTCAGCCTCATCTGCCCATGGCACTGCTCGCACAGAGGCACAGAGACTGGGGCTGCTTGCTTGTCTTGTCCCCTCAAAATTCAAACGTAGCTTAGGTGGTCTGTGCTGGGCGCCTTTGGCAGCCCTGTTCCAAAAATGCGAACGTCTGCAGATAGCTCGCAGCAGAAAGAGCTAGCCTGGAAAGCTGTTGCTCAGCCTCATCTGCCCATGGCACTGCTCGCACAGAGGCACAGAGACTGGGGCTGCTTGCTTGTCTTGTCCCCTCAAACTTCAAACGTAGCTTAGGTGGTCCGTGCCGGGCGCTTCTGGCAGCCCTGCTCCGAAAATGCGAACGTCTGCAGATAGCTCGCAGGCAGAAAGAGCTAGCCTGGAAAGCTGTTGCTCAGCCTCATCTGCCCATGGCACTGCTCGCACAGAGGCACAGAGACTGGGGCTGCTTGCTTGTCTTGTCCCCTCAAACTTCAAACGTAGCTTAGGTGGTCCGTGCCGGGCGCCTCCGGCAGCCCTGCTCCGAAAATGCGAACGTCTGCAGGTAGCTCGCAGGCAGAAAGAGCTAGCCTGGAAAGCTGTTGCTCAGACTCATCTGCCCATGGCACTGCTCGCACAGAGGCACAGAGACTGGGGCTGCTTGATTGTCTTGCCCCCTAAGATTTCAAACGTATCTTTTGGCTGTTTGTGCCGGGCGCCTTTGGCAGCCCTGCTCCGAAAATGCAAACGTCTGCAGATAGCTCACAGGCAGAAAGAGCTAGCCTGGAAAGCTGTTGCTCAGCCTCATCTGCCCATGGCACTGCTCGCACAGAGGCACAGAGACTGGGGCTGCTTGCTTGTCTTGCCCCCTCAGACTTCAAACGTAGCTTAGGTGGTCCGTGCCGGGCGCCTCCGGCAGCCCTGCTCCGAAAATGCGAACGTCTGCAGATAGCTCGCAGCAGAAAGAGCTAGCGTGGAAAGCTGTTGCTCAGCCTCATCTGCCCATGGCACTGCTCGCACAGAGGCACAGAGACTGGGGCTGCTTGCTTGTCTTGTCCCCTCAAACTTCAAACGTAGCTTAGGTGGTCCGTGCCGGGCGCTTCTGGCAGCCCTGCTCCGAAAATGCGAACGTCTGCAGATAGCTCGCAGGCAGAAAGAGCTAGCCTGGAAAGCTGTTGCTCAGCCTCATCTGCCCATGGCACTGCTCGCACAGAGGCACAGAGACTGGGGCTGCTTGCTTGTCTTGTCCCCTCAAACTTAAAACGTAGCTTAGGTGGTCCGTGCCGGGCGCCTTTGGCAGCCCTGCTCCGAAAATGCGAACGTCTGCAGGTAGCTCGCAGGCAGAAAGAGCTAGCCTGGTAAGCTGTTGCTCAGACTCATCTGCCCATGGCACTGCTCGCACAGAGGCACAGAGACTGGGGCTGCTTGATTGTCTTGCCCCCTCAGACTTCAAACGTATCTTTTGGCTGTTTGTGCCGGGCGCCTTTGGCAGCCCTGCTCCGAAAATGCAAACGTCTGCAGATAGCTCACAGCCAGAAAGAGCTAGCCTGGAAAGCTGTTGCTCAGCCTCATCTGCCCATGGCACTGCTCGCACAGAGGCACAGAGACTGGGGCTGCTTGCTTGTCTTGTCCCCTCAAACTTCAAATGTAGCTTAGGTGGTCTCTGCTGGGCGCCTCCAGCAGCCCTGCTCCGAAAATGCGAACGTCTGCAGATAGCTCGCAGGCAGAAAGAGCTAGCCTGTAAAGCTGTTGCTCAGCGTCATCTGCCCATGGCACTGCTCGCACAGAGGCACAGAGACTGGGGCTGCTTGCTTGTCTTGCCCCCTCAGACTTCAAACGTATCTTTTGTCTGTTTGTGCCGGGCGCCTTTGGCAGCCCTGCTCCGAAAATGCGAACGTCTGCAGTTAGCTCGCAGCCAGAAAGAGCTAGCGTGGAAAGCTGTTGCTCAGCCTCATCTGCCCATGGCACTGCTCGCACAGAGGCACAGAGACTGGGGCTGCTTGCTTGTCTTGTCCCCTCAAACTTCAAACGTAGCTTAGGCGGTCCGTGCCGGGCGCCTCCGGCAGCCCTGCTCCGAAAATGCGAACGTCTGCAGATAGCTCGCAGGCAGAAAAAGCTAGCCTGGAAAGCTGTTGCTCAGCCTCATCTGCCCATGGCACTGCTCGCACAGAGGCACAGAGACTGGGGCTGCTTGCTTGTCTTGTCCCCTCAAAATTCAAACGTAGCTTAGGTGGTCTGTGCTGGGCGCCTTTGGCAGCCCTGTTCCAAAAATGCGAACGTCTGCAGATAGCTCGCAGCAGAAAGAGCTAGCCTGGAAAGCTGTTGCTCAGCCTCATCTGCCCATGGCACTGCTCGCACAGAGGCACAGAGACTGGGGCTGCTTGCTTGTCTTGTCCCCTCAAACTTCAAACGTAGCTTAGGTGGTCCGTGCCGGGCGCTTCTGGCAGCCCTGCTCCGAAAATGCGAACGTCTGCAGATAGCTCGCAGGCAGAAAGAGCTAGCCTGGAAAGCTGTTGCTCAGCCTCATCTGCCCATGGCACTGCTCGCACAGAGGCACAGAGACTGGGGCTGCTTGCTTGTCTTGTCCCCTCAAACTTCAAACGTAGCTTAGGTGGTCCGTGCCGGGCGCCTCCGGCAGCCCTGCTCCGAAAATGCGAACGTCTGCAGGTAGCTCGCAGGCAGAAAGAGCTAGCCTGGAAAGCTGTTGCTCAGCCTCATCTGCCCATGGCACTGCTCGCACAGAGGCACAGAGACTGGGGCTGCTTGCTTGTCTTGCCCCCTCAGACTTCAAACGTAGCTTAGGTGGTCCGTGCCGGGCGCCTCCGGCAGCCCTGCTCCGAAAATGCGAACGTCTGCAGATAGCTCGCAGCAGAAAGAGCTAGCGTGGAAAGCTGTTGCTCAGCCTCATCTGCCCATGGCACTGCTCGCACAGAGGCACAGAGACTGGGGCTGCTTGCTTGTCTTGTCCCCTCAAACTTCAAACGTAGCTTAGGTGGTCCGTGCCGGGCGCTTCTGGCAGCCCTGCTCCGAAAATGCGAACGTCTGCAGATAGCTCGCAGGCAGAAAGAGCTAGCCTGGAAAGCTGTTGCTCAGCCTCATCTGCCCATGGCACTGCTCGCACAGAGGCACAGAGACTGGGGCTGCTTGCTTGTCTTGTCCCCTCAAACTTCAAACGTAGCTTAGGTGGTCCGTGCCGGGCGCCTTTGGCAGCCCTGCTCCGAAAATGCGAACGTCTGCAGGTAGCTCGCAGGCAGAAAGAGCTAGCCTGGTAAGCTGTTGCTCAGACTCATCTGCCCATGGCACTGCTCGCACAGAGGCACAGAGACTGGGGCTGCTTGATTGTCTTGCCCCCTCAGACTTCAAACGTATCTTTTGGCTGTTTGTGCCGGGCGCCTTTGGCAGCCCTGCTCCGAAAATGCAAACGTCTGCAGATAGCTCACAGCCAGAAAGAGCTAGCCTGGAAAGCTGTTGCTCAGCCTCATCTGCCCATGGCACTGCTCGCACAGAGGCACAGAGACTGGGGCTGCTTGCTTGTCTTGTCCCCTCAAACTTCAAATGTAGCTTAGGTGGTCTCTGCTGGGCGCCTCCAGCAGCCCTGCTCCGAAAATGCGAACGTCTGCAGATAGCTCGCAGGCAGAAAGAGCTAGCCTGGAAAGCTGTTGCTCAGACTCATCTGCCCATGGCACTGCTCGCACAGAGGCACAGAGACTGGGGCTGCTTGCTTGTCTTGCCCCCTCAGACTTCAAACGTATCTTTTGTCTGTTTGTGCCGGGCGCCTTTGGCAGCCCTGCTCCGAAAATGCGAACGTCTGCAGTTAGCTCGCAGCCAGAAAGAGCTAGCGTGGAAAGCTGTTGCTCAGCCTCATCTGCCCATGGCACTGCTCGCACAGAGGCACAGAGACTGGGGCTGCTTGCTTGTCTTGTCCCCTCAAACTTCAAACGTAGCTTAGGTGGTCCGTGCCGGGCGCTTCTGGCAGCCCTGCTCCGAAAATGCGAACGTCTGCAGATAGCTCGCAGGCAGAAAGAGCTAGCCTGGAAAGCTGTTGCTCAGCCTCATCTGCCCATGGCACTGCTCGCACAGAGGCACAGAGACTGGGGCTGCTTGCTTGTCTTGTCCCCTCAAACTTCAAACGTAGCTTAGGTGGTCCGTGCCGGGCGCCTCCGGCAGCCCTGCTCCGAAAATGCGAACGTCTGCAGGTAGCTCGCAGGCAGAAAGAGCTAGCCTTGAAAGCTGTTGCTCAGACTCATCTGCCCATGGCACTGCTCGCACAGAGGCACAGAGACTGGGGCTGCTTGATTGTCTTGCCCCCTCAGACTTCAAACGTATCTTTTGGCTGTTTGTGCCGGGCGCCTTTGGCAGCCCTGCTCCGAAAATGCAAACGTCTGCAGATAGCTCACAGGCAGAAAGAGCTAGCCTGGAAAGCTGTTGCTCAGCCTCATCTGCCCATGGCACTGCTCGCACAGAGGCACAGAGACTGGGGCTGCTTGCTTGTCTTGTCCCCTCAAACTTCTAATGTAGATTAGGTGGTCCGTGCCGGGCGCCTCCGGCAGCCCTGCTCCGAAAATGCGAACGTCTGCAGATAGCTCGCAGGCAGAAAGAGCTAGCCTGGAAAGCTGTTGCTCAGCCTCATCTACCCATGGAACTGCTCGCACAGAGGCACAGAGACTGGGGCTGCTTGCTTGTCTTGTCCCCTCAAACTTCAAATGTAGCTTAGGTGGTCCGTGCCGGGCGCCTCCGGCAGCCCTGCTCCGAAAATGCGAACGTCTGCAGATAGCTCGCAGGCAGAAAAAGCTAGCCTGGAAAGCTGTTGCTCAGCCTCATCTGCCCATGGCACTGCTCGCACAGAGGCACAGAGACTGGGGCTGCTTGCTTGTCTTGTCCCTTCAAAATTCAAACGTAGCTTAGGTGGTCTGTGCCGGGCGCCTTTGGCAGCCCTGTTCCAAAAATGCGAACGTCTGCAGATAGCTCGCAGGCAGAAAGAGCTAGCCTGGAAAGCTGTTGCTCAGCGTCATCTGCCCATGGCACTGCTCGCTCAGAGGCACAGAGACTGGGGCTGCTTGCTTGTCTTGTCCCCCCACACTTCAAACGTAAATTAGGTGGTCTTTGCTGGGCGCCTCCGGCAGCCCTGCTCCGAAAATGCGAACGTCTGCAGATAGCTCGCAGGCAGAAAAAGCTAGCCTGGAAAGCTGTTGCTCAGCCTCATCTGCCCATGGCACTGCTCGCACAGAGGCACAGAGACTGGGGCTGCTTGCTTGTCTTGTCCCCTCAAACTTCAAACGTAGCTTAGGTGGTCCGTGCCGGGTGCTTGCGGCAGCGCTGCTCCGAAAATGCGAACATCTGCAGATAGCTCGCAGGCAGAATTTGCTAGCCTGGAAAGCTTTTGCTCAGCCTCATCTGCCCATGGCACTGCTCGCACAGAGGCACAGAGACTGGGGCTGCTTGCTTGTCTTGTCCCCTCAAACTTCAAACGTAGCTTAGGTGGTCTGTGCTGGGCGTCTTTGGCAGCCCTGCTCCGAAAATGCGAACGTCTGCACATAGCTCGCAGGCAGAAAGAGCTAGCCTGGAAAGCTGTTGCTCAGCCTCATCTGCCCATGGCACTGCTCGCACAGAGTCACAGAGACTGGGGCTGCTTGCTTGTCTTGCCCCCTCAAACTTCAAACGTAGCTTAGGTGGTCCGTGCCGGGCGCCTCCGGCAGCCCTGCTCCGAAAATGCGAACGTCTGCAGATAGCTCGCAGGCAGAAAGAGCTAGCCTGGAAAGCTGTTGCTCAGCCTCATCTGCCCATGGCACTGCTCGCACAGAGGCACAGAGACTGGGGCTGCTTGCTTGTCTTGCCCCCTCAGACTTCAAACGTAGCTTAGGTGGTCCGTGCCGGGCGCCTCCGGCAGCCCTGTTCCAAAAATGCGAACGTCTGCAGATAGCTCGCAGCAGAAAGAGCTAGCCTGGAAAGCTGTTGCTCAGCCTCATCTGCCCATGGCACTGCTCGCACAGAGGCACAGAGACTGGGGCTGCTTGCTTGTCTTGTCCCCTCAAACTTCAAAAGTAGCTTAGGTGGTCCGTGCCGGGCGCTTCTGGCAGCCCTGCTCCGAAAATGCGAACGTCTGCAGATAGCTCGCAGGCAGAAAGAGCTAGCCTGGAAAGCTGTTGCTCAGCCTCATCTGCCCATGGCACTGCTCGCACAGAGGCACAGAGACTGGGGCTGCTTGCTTGTCTTGTCCCCTGAAACTTCAAACGTAGCTTAGGTGGTCCGTGCCGGGCGCCTTTGGCAGCCCTGCTCCGAAAATGCGAATGTCTGCAGGTAGCTCGCAGGCAGAAAGAGCTAGCCTGGAAAGCTGTTGCTCAGACTCATCTGCCCATGGCACTGCTCGCACAGAGGCACAGAGACTGGGGCTGCTTGATTGTCTTGCCCCCTCAGACTTCAAACGTATCTTTTGTCTGTTTGTGCCGGGCGCCTTTGGCAGCCCTGCTCCGAAAATGCGAACGTCTGCAGTTAGCTCGCAGCCAGAAAGAGCTAGCGTGGAAAGCTGTTGCTCAGCCTCATCTGCCCATGGCACTGCTCGCACAGAGGCACAGAGACTGGGGCTGCTTGCTTGTCTTGTCCCCTCAAACTTCAAACGTAGCTTAGGCGGTCCGTGCCGGGCGCCTCCGGCAGCCCTGCTCCGAAAATGCGAACGTCTGCAGATAGCTCGCAGGCAGAAAGATCTAGCCTGGAAAGCTGTTGCTCAGCCTCATCTGCCCATGGCACTGCTCGCACAGAGGCACAGAGACTGGGGCTGCTTGCTTGTCTTGTCCCCTCAAAATTCAAACTTAGCTTAGGTGGTCTGTGCTGGGCGCCTTTGGCAGCCCTGTTCCAAAAATGCGAACGTCTGCAGATAGCTCGCAGCAGAAAGAGCTAGCCTGGAAAGCTGTTGCTCAGCCTCATCTGCCCATGGCACTGCTCGCACAGAGGCACAGAGACTGGGGCTGCTTGCTTGTCTTGTCCCCTCAAACTTCAAACGTAGCTTAGGTGGTCCGTGCCGGGCGCTTCTGGCAGCCCTGCTCCGAAAATGCGAACGTCTGCAGATAGCTCGCAGGCAGAAAGAGCTAGCCTGGAAAGCTGTTGCTCAGCCTCATCTGCCCATGGCACTGCTCGCACAGAGGCACAGAGACTGGGGCTGCTTGCTTGTCTTGTCCCCTCAAACTTCAAACGTAGCTTAGGTGGTCCGTGCCGGGCGCCTCCGGCAGCCCTGCTCCGAAAATGCGAACGTCTGCAGGTAGCTCGCAGGCAGAAAGAGCTAGCCTGGAAAGCTGTTGCTCAGCCTCATCTGCCCATGGCACTGCTCGCACAGAGGCACAGAGACTGGGGCTGCTTGATTGTCTTGCCCCCTCAGACTTCAAACGTATCTTTTGGCTGTTTGTGCCGGGCGCCTTTGGCAGCCCTGCTCCGAAAATGCAAACGTCTGCAGATAGCTCACAGGCAGAAAGAGCTAGCCTGGAAAGCTGTTGCTCAGCCTCATCTGCCCATGGCACTGCTCGCACAGAGGCACAGAGACTGGGGCTGCTTGCTTGTCTTGTCCCCTCAAACTTCTAATGTAGCTTAGGTGGTCCGTGCCGGGCGCCTCCGGCAGCCCTGCTCCGAAAATGCGAACGTCTGCAGATAGCTCGCAGGCAGAAAGAGCTAGCGTGGAAAGCTGTTGCTCAGCCTCATCTGCCCATGGAACTGCTCGCACAGAGGCACAGAGACTGGGGCTGCTTGCTTGTCTTGTCCCCTCAAACTTCAAACGTAGCTTAGGTGGTCCGTGCCGGGCGCCTCCGGCAGCCCTGCTCCGAAAATGCGAACGTCTGCAGATAGCTCGCAGGCAGAAAAAGCTAGCCTGGAAAGCTGTTGCTCAGCCTCATCTGCCCATGGCACTGCTCGCACAGAGGCACAGAGACTGGGGCTGCTTGCTTGTCTTGTCCCTTCAAAATTCAAACGTAGCTTAGGTGGTCTGTGCCGGGCGCCTTTGGCAGCCCTGTTCCAAAAATGCGAACGTCTGCAGATAGCTCGCAGGCAGAAAGAGCTAGCCTGGAAAGCTGTTGCTCAGCGTCATCTGCCCATGGCACTGCTCGCACAGAGGCACAGAGACTGGGGCTGCTTGCTTGTCTTGTCCCCCCAAACTTCAAACGTAAATTAGGTGGTCTTTGCTGGGCGCCTCCGGCAGCCCTGCTCCGAAAATGCGAACGTCTGCAGATAGCTCGCAGGCAGAAAAAGCTAGCCTGGAAAGCTGTTGCTCAGCCTCATCTGCCCATGGCACTGCTCGCACAGAGGCACAGAGACTGGGGCTGCTTGCTTGTCTTGTCCCCTCAAACTTCAAACGTAGCTTAGGTGGTCCGTGCCGGGTGCTTGCGGCAGCGCTGCTCCGAAAATGCGAACATCTGCAGATAGCTCGCAGGCAGAATTTGCTAGCCTGGAAAGCTTTTGCTCAGCCTCATCTGCCCATGGCACTGCTCGCACAGAGGCACAGAGACTGGGGCTGCTTGCTTGTCTTGTCCCCTCAAACTTCAAACGTAGCTTAGGTGGTCTGTGCTGGGCGTCTTTGGCAGCCCTGCTCCGAAAATGCGAACGTCTGCAGATAGCTCGCAGGCAGAAAGAGCTAGCCTGGAAAGCTGTTGCTCAGCCTCATCTGCCCATGGCACTGCTCGCACAGAGTCACAGAGACTGGGGCTGCTTGCTTGTCTTGCCCCCTGAAACTTCAAACGTAGCTTAGGTGGTCCGTGCCGGGCGCCTCCGGCAGCCCTGCTCCGAAAATGCGAACGTCTGCAGATAGCTCGCAGGCAGAAACAGCTAGCCTGGAAAGCTGTTGCTCAGCCTCATCTGCCCATGGCACTGCTCGCACAGAGGCACAGAGACTGGGGCTGCTTGCTTGTCTTGCCCCCTCAGACTTCAAACGTAGCTTAGGTGGTCCGTGCCGGGCGCCTCCAGCAGCCCTGCTCCGAAAATGCGAACGTCTGCAGATAGCTCGCAGCAGAAAGAGCTAGCCTGGAAAGCTGTTGCTCAGCCTCATCTGCCCATGGCACTGCTCGCACAGAGGCACAGAGACTGGGGCTGCTTGCTTGTCTTGTCCCCTCAAACTTCAAACGTAGCTTAGGTGGTCCGTGCCGGGCGCCTTTGGCAGCCCTGCTCCGAAAATGCGAACGTCTGCAGACAGCTCGCAGGCAGAAAGAGCTAGCCTGGAAAGCTGTTGCTCAGCCTCATCTGCCCATGGCACTGCTCGCACAGAGTCACAGAGACTGGGGCTGCTTGCTTGTCTTGCCCCCTGAAACTTCAAACGTAGTTTAGGTGGTCCGTGCCGGGCGCCTCCGGCAGCCCTGCTCCGAAAATGCGAACGTCTGCAGATAGCTCGCAGGCAGAAAGAGCTAGCCTGGAAAGCTGTTGCTCAGCCTCATCTGCCCATGGCACTGCTCGCACAGAGGCACAGAGACTGGGGCTGCTTGCTTGTCTTGCCCCCTCAGACTTCAAACGTAGCTTAGGTGGTCCGTGCCGGGCGCCTCCAGCAGCCCTGCTCCGAAAATGCGAACGTCTGCAGATAGCTCGCAGCAGAAAGAGCTAGCCTGGAAAGCTGTTGCTCAGCCTCATCTGCCCATGGCACTGCTCGCACAGAGGCACAGAGACTGGGGCTGCTTGCTTGTCTTGTCCCCTCAAACTTCAAACGTAGCTTAGGTGGTCCGTGCCGGGCGCCTTTGGCAGCCCTGCTCCGAAAATGCGAACGTCTGCAGATAGCTCGCAGGCAGAAAGAGCTAGCCTGGAAAGCTGTTGCTCAGACTCATCTGCCCATGGCACTGCTCGCACAGAGGCACAGAGACTGGGGCTGCTTGATTGTCTTGCCCCCTCAGACTTCAAACGTATCTTTTGTCTGTTTGTGCCGGGCGCCTTTGGCAGCCCTGCTCCGAAAATGCAAACGTCTGCAGATAGCTCACAGCCAGAAAGAGCTAGCCTGGAAAGCTGTTGCTCAGCCTCATCTGCCCATGGCACTGCTCGCACAGAGGCACAGAGACTGGGGCTGCTTGCTTGTCTTGTCCCCTCAAACTTCAAATGTAGCTTAGGTGGTCTCTGCTGGGCGCTTCTGGCAGCCCTGCTCCGAATATGCGAACGTCTGCAGATAGCTCGCAGGCAGAAAGAGCTAGCCTGTAAAGCTGTTGCTCAGACTCATCTGCCCATGGCACTGCTCGCACAGAGGCACAGAGACTGGGGCTGCTTGCTTGTCTTGCCCCCTCAGACTTCAAACGTATCTTTTGTCTGTTTGTGCCGGGCGCCTTTGGCAGCCCTGCTCCGAAAATGCGAACGTCTGCAGTTAGCTCGCAGCCAGAAAGAGCTAGCGTGGAAAGCTGTTGCTCAGCCTCATCTGCCCATGGCACTGCTCACACAGAGGCACAGAGACTGGGGCTGCTTGCTTGTCTTGTCCCCTCAAACTTCAAACGTAGCTTAGGTGGTCCGTGCCGGGCGCCTCCGGCAGCCCTGCTCCGAAAATGCGAACGTCTGCAGATAGCTCGCAGCCAGAAAAAGCTAGCCTGGAAAGCTGTTGCTCAGCCTCATCTGCCCATGGCACTGCTCGCACAGAGGCACAGAGACTGGGGCTTCTTGCTTGTCTTGTCCCCTCAAAATTCAAACGTAGCTTAGGTGGTCTGTGCCGGGCGCCTTTGGCAGCCCTGTTCCAAAAATGCGAACGTCTGCAGATAGCTCGCAGCAGAAAGAGCTAGCCTGGAAAGCTGTTGCTCAGCCTCATCTGCCCATGGCACTGCTCGCACAGAGGCACAGAGACTGGGGCTGCTTGCTTGTCTTGTCCCCTCAAACTTCAAACGTAGCTTAGGTGGTCCGTGCCGGGCGCTTCTGGCAGCCCTGCTCCGAAAATGCGAACGTCTGCAGATAGCTCGCAGGCAGAAAGAGCTAGCCTGGAAAGCTGTTGCTCAGCCTCATCTGCCCATGGCACTGCTCGCACAGAGGCACAGAGACTGGGGCTGCTTGCTTGTCTTGTCCCTTCAAACTTCAAACGTAGCTTAGGTGGTCCGTGCCGGGCGCCTCCGGCAGCCCTGCTCCGAAAATGCGAACGTCTGCAGATAGCTCGCAGGCAGAAAGAGCTAGCCTGTAAAGCTGTTGCTCAGACTCATCTGCCCATGGCACTGCTCGCACAGAAACACAGAGACCGGGGGTGCTTGCTTGTCTTGCCCCCTCAGACTTCAAACGTATCTTTTGTCTGTTTGTGCCGGGCGCCTTTGGCAGCCCTGCTCCGAAAATGCAAACGTCTGCAGTTAGCTCGCAGCCAGAAAGAGCTAACCTGGAAAGCTGTTGCTCAGCCTCATCTGCCCATGGCACTGCTCGCACAGAGGCACAGAGACTGGGGCTGCTTGCTTGTCTTGTCCCCTCAAACTTCAAACGTAGCTTAGGTGGTCTGTGCTGGGCTCCTTTGGCAGCCCTGCTCCGAAAATGCGAAAGTCTGCAGATAGCTCGCAGCAGAAAGAGCTAGCCTGGAAAGCTGTTGCTCAGCCTCATCTGCCCATGGCACTGCTCGCACAGAGGCACAGAGACTGGGGCTGCTTGCTTGTCTTGCCCCCTCAGACTTCAAACGTACCTTAGGTGGTCCGTGCCGGGCGCCTCCGGCAGCCCTGCTCCGAAAATGCGAACGTCTGCAGATAGCTCGCAGGCAGAAAGAGCTAGCCTGGAAAGCTGTTGCTCAGCCTCATCTGCCCATGGCACTGCTCGCACAGAGGCACAGAGACTGGGGCTGCTTGCTTGTCTTGCCCCCTCAGACTTCAAACGTAGCTTAGGTGGTCCGTGCCGGGCGCCTCCGGCAGCCCTGCTCCGCAAATGCGAACGTCTGCAGATAGCTCGCAGCCAGAAAGAGCTAGCCTGGAAAGCTGTTGCTCAGCCTCATCTGCCCATGGCACTGCTCATACAGAGACACAGAGAGTGGGGCTGCTTGCTTGTCTTGCACTCTCAAACCTCAAACATAGCTTAGGTGTTCCGAGCTGGGCGCATCCAGCAGCCCTGCTCTGAAATGCGAACGTCTGCATATAGTTCGCAGCCAGAAAGAGCTAAACTGGAAAGCTGTTGCTCAGCCTCATCTGCCCATGGCACTGCTCGCACAGAGGCACACAGACTGGGGCTGCTTGCTTGTCTTGCCACCTCAAACTTCAAACGTATCTTAGGTGTTCCGTGCATGGGGCCTCCGGTAGCCCTGCTTTGAACATGCGAACGTCTGCAAATAGCTCGCAGGCAAAAAGAGCTAGCCTGGAAATTTGTTGCTCAGCCTCATATGCCCATGGCTCTGCTGGCACAGAGGCACAGAGACTGGGGCTGCTTGCTTGTCTTGCCCCCTCAAACTTCAAACGTAGCTTAGGTGGTTCCTGCTGGGCTCCTCCGGCAGCCCTGCTCTGAAAATGCGAACGTCTGCAGATAGCTCGCAGCCAGAAAGAGCTAGCCTGGAAAGCTGTTGCTCAGCCTCATTTGCCCATGGCACTGCTCGCACAGAGGCACAGAGACTGTGGCTGCTTGCTTGTCTTGCCCCCTAAAACTTCAAACGTAGTATTGGTCAGTTTTGCAGGGGACCTCTAGCAGCCCTGCTCTGAATATGCGAATGTCTGCAAATAGCTCACAGGCAGAAAGTGTTAGCCTGGAAAGCTGTTGCTCAGCCTCATCTGCCCATGGCACAGCTCGCACAGAGGCACAGAGACTGGAGCTGCTTGCTTGTCTTGCCCCCTCAAGCTTCAAACGTATCTCTGGTGGTCCGTGACGGCCGCCTCAGGCAGCCCTGCTCTGAAAATGCGAACGTCTGCACATAGCTCGCAGGCAGAAAGAGCTAGCCTGGAAAGCTGTTGCTCAGCCTCATGTGCCCATGGCACTGCTCACACAGAGGCACAGAGACTGGGGCTGCCTACTTGTCTTGCCCCCTCAAACTTCAGATGTATCATTCTGGGTCCATGCATGGGTCCTCCGGCAGCCCTGCTCTGAAAATGCGAACGTCTGCCCATAGATCACAGCCAGAAAGAGCTAGCCTGGAAAGCTGTTGCTCAGCCTCATCTGCCCATGGCACTGCTCGCACAGAGGCACAGAGAGTGGGGCTGCTTGCTTGTCTTGCCCCCTCAAACTTGAAACGTATCTCTGGTGGTCCGTGACGGCCGCCTCAGGCAGCACTGCTCTGAAAATGCGAACGTCTGCCCATAGCTCGCAGGCATAAAAAGCTAGCCTGGAAAGCTGTTGCTCAGCCTCATCTGCCCATGGCACTGCTGGCACAGAGGCACAGAGACTGGGGCTGCTTGCTTGTCTTGCCACCTCAAACTTCAAACGTGTCTTTGGGTGTGCGTGCAGGAGGACTCCGGCAGTCCTGCTCTCAAAATGCGAATGTCTGCAGATAGCTCGCAGGCAGAAAGAGCTAGCCTGGAAAGCTGTTGCTCAGCCTCATCTGCCCATGGCACTGCTCGCACAGAGGCACAGAGACTGGAACTGCTTGCTTGTCTTGCCACCTCAAACTTCATACCTAGCTTAGGTGTTCCGTGCAGGGGGCCTCCGGCAGCCCTCCTCTGAAATGCGAACGTCTGCAGATAGCTCGCAGCCAGAAAGAGCTAGCCTGGAAAGCTGTTGCTCAGCCTCATCTGCCCATGGCACTGCTCATACAGAGACACAGAGAGTAGGGCTGCTTGCTTGTCTTGCACTCTCAAACCTCAAACATAGCTTAGGTGTTTCGTGCTGTGCGCATCCAGCAGCCCTCCTCTGAAATGCGAACGTCTGCAGATAGCTCGCAGCCAGAAAGATCTAGCCTGGAAAGCTGTTGCTCAGCCTCATCTGCCCATGGCACTGCTCACACAGAGGCACAGAGACTGGGGCTGCTTGCTTGTCTTGCCACCTCAAACTTCAGATGTAGCTTTGGGGGTCCGTTTAGGGGGCCTCCAGCAGCCCTGCTCTGAAAAGGCGAACGTCTGCAGATAGCTCGCAGCCAGAAAGAGCTAGCCTGGAAAGCTGTTGCTCAGCCTCATCTGCCCATGGCACTGCTCGCACAGAGGCACAGAGAGTGGAGCTGCTTGCTTGTCTTTCCATCTCAAACTACAAACGTAGCTTAGGTGGTTCCTGCTGGGCTCCTCCGGCAGCCCTGCTCTGAAAATGCGAACGTCTGCAGATAGCTCGCAGGCAGAAAGAGCTAGCCTGGAAAGCTGTTGCTCAGCGTCATCTGCCCATGGCACTGCTCGCACAGAGGCACAGAGACTGGGGCTGCTTGCTTGTCTTGCCACCTCAAACTTCAAACGTAGCTTTGGGTGTCCGTGAAGGAGGCCTCCGGCAGCCCTGCTCTCAAAATGCGAACTTCTGCAGATACCTCGCAGCCAGAAAGAGGTAGCCTGGAAAGCTGTTGCTCAGCCTCATCTGCGCATGGCACTGCTCGCACAGAGGCACAGAGAGTGGAGCTGCTTGCTTGTCTTTCCATCTCAAACTACAAACGTGGCTTTGTGGGTCCGTGCAGGAGGCCTCCGGAAGCCCTGCTCTGAAAATGCCAACGTCTGTAGATAGCACGCTGGCAGAAAGAGCTAGCCTGCAAAGCTGTTGCTCAGCCTCATCTGCCCATGGCACTGCTCGCACAGAGGCACAGAGACTGGTGCTGCTTGCTTGTCTTGCCACCTCAAACTTCAAAAGTATCTTAGGTGGTCCGTGCTGGGCGCCTCCAGCAGTCCTGCTCTGAAAAGGGAAACGTCTGCAGATAGCTCGCAGCCAGAAAGATCTAGCCTGGAAAGCTGTTGCTCAAACTCATCTGCCCATGGCACTGCTCGCACAGAGGCACAGAGACTGGGGCTGCTTGCTTGTCTTGCCACCTCAAACTTCAAACGTGTCTTTGGGTGTGCGTGCAGGAGGACTCCGGCAGCCCTGCTCCGAAAATGCGAATGTCTGCAGATAGCTCGCAGCCAGAAAGAGCTAGCCTGGAAAGCTGTTGCTCAGCCTCATCTGCCCATGGCACTGCTCACACAGAGGCACAGAGACTGGGGCTGCTCGCTTGTCTTGCCACCTCAAACTTCAAACGTATCTTTGGGGGTCCGTGCATGGGTCCTCAGGGAGCCCTGCTCTGAAAATGCGAACGTCTGCAGATAGCTCGCAGTCAGAAAGATCTAGCCTGGAAAGCTGTTGCTCAGCCTCATCTGCCCATGGCACTGCTCGCACAGAGGCACAGAGAGTGGGGCTGCTTGCTTGGCTTGCCCCCTCAAACTTCAGATGTATCATTCTGGGTCCGTGCACGTGTCATCCGGCAGCCCTGATCTGAAAATGCGAACGTCTGCAGATAGCTCGCAGCCAGAAAGAGCTAGACTGGAAAGCTGTTGCTCAGGCTCATCTGCCCATGGCACTGCTCGCACAGAGGCACAGAGACTGGGGCTACTTGCTTGTCTTGCCCCCTAAAACTTCAAACGTAGTATTGGTCAGTTTTGCAGGGGGCCTCCAGCAGCCCTGCTCTGAATATGCGAATGTCTGCAAATATCTCACAGGCAGAAAGAGCTAGCCTGGAAAGCTGTTGCTCAGCCTCATCTGCCCATGGCACTGCTAGCACAGAGGCACAGAGAGTAGGGCTGCTTGCTTGTCTTGCACTCTCAAACCTCAAACATAGCTTAGGTGTTTCGTGCTGTGCGCATCCAGCAGCCCTCCTCTGAAATGCGAACGTCTGCAGATAGCTCGCAGCCAGAAAGATCTAGCCTGGAAAGCTGTTGCTCAGCCTCATCTGCCCATGGCACTGCTCACACAGAGGCACAGAGACTGGGGCTGCTTGCTTGTCTTGCCACCTCAAACTTCAAATGTAGCTTTGGGGGTCCGTTTAGGGGGCCTCCAGCAGCCCTGCTCTGAAAAGGCGAACGTCTGCAGATAGCTCGCAGCCAGAAAGAGCTAGCCTGGAAAGCTGTTGCTCAGCCTCATCTGCCCATGGCACTGCTCGCACAGAGGCACAGAGACTGGGGCTGCTTGCTTGTCTTTCCATCTCAAACTACAAACGTGGCTTTGTGGGTCCGTGCAGGAGGCCTCCGGAAGCCCTGCTCTGAAAATGCCAACGTCTGTAGATAGCACGCTGGCAGAAAGAGCTAGCCTGCAAAGCTGTTGCTCAGCCTCATCTGCCCATGGCCCTGCTCGCACAGAGGCACAGAGACTGGTGCTGCTTGCTTGTCTTGCCACCTCAAACTTCAAAAGTATCTTAGGTGGTCCGTGCTGTGCGCATCCAGCAACCCTGCTCTGAAATGCGAACGTCTGCAGATAGCTCGCAGGCAGAAAGATCTAGCCTGGAAAGCTGTTGCTCAGCCTCATCTGCCCATGGCACTGCTCGCACAGAGGCACAGAGACTGTGGCTGCTTGCTTGTCTTGCCACCTCAAACTTCAAATGTAGCTTTGGGGGTTCGTTTAGGGGGCCTCCAGCAGCCCTGCTCTGAAAAGGCGAACGTCTGCAGATAGCTCGCAGCCAGAAAGAGCTAGCCTGGAAAGCTGTTGCTCAGCCTCATCTGCCCATGGCACTGCTCACACAGAGGCACAGAGACTGGGGCTGCTTGCTTGTCTTGGCCCCTCAAACTTCAAACGTAGCTTAGGTGGTCCGTGCTGGGCGCCTCCAGCAGTCCTGCTCTGAAAAGGGAAACGTCTGCAGATAGCTCGCAGCCAGAAAGATCTAGCCTGGAAAGCTGTTGCTCAAACTCATCTGCCCATGGCACTGCTCGCACAGAGGCACAGAGACTGTGGCTGCTTGCTTGTCTTGCCCCCTAAAACTTCAAACGTAGTAATGGTCAGTTTTGCAGGGGGCCTTCAGCAGCCCTGCTCTGAATATGCGAATGTCAGCAAATAGCTCACAGGCAGAAAGTATTAGCCTGGAAAGCTGTTGCTCAGCCTCATCTGCCCATGGCACTGCTCGCACAGAGGCACAGAGACTGGGGCTGCTTGCTTGTCTTGCCACCTCAAACTTCAAACGTGTCTTTGGGTGTCCGTGCAGGAGGACTCCGGCAGCCCTGCTCTCAAAATGCGAATGTCTGCAGATAGCTCGCAGCCAGAAAGAGCTAGCCTGGAAAGCTGTTGCTCAGCCTCATCTGCCCATGGCACTTCTTGCACAGAGGCACAGAGACTGGGGCTGCTCGCTTGTCTTGCCACCTCAAACTTCAAACGTATCTTTGGGGGTCCGTGCATGGGTCCTCAGGGAGCCCTGCTCTGAAAATGCGAACGTCTGCAGATAGCTCGCAGTCAGAAAGATCTAGCCTGGAAAGCTGTTGCTCAGCCTCATCTGCCCATGGCACTGCTCGCACAGAGGCAAAGAGAGTGGGGCTGCTTGCTTGGCTTGCCCCCTCAAACTTCAGATGTATCATTCTGGGTCCGTGCACGTGTCATCCGGCAGCCCTGATCTGAAAATGCGAACGTCTGCAGATAGCTCGCAGCCAGAAAGAGCTAGACTGGAAAGCTGTTGCTCAGGCTCATCTGCCCATGGCACTGCTCGCACAGAGGCACAGAGACTGGGGCTACTTGCTTGTCTTGCCCCCTAAAACTTCAAAAGTAGTATTTGTCAGTTTTGCAGGGGGCCTCCAGCAGCCCTGCTCTGAATATGCGAATGTCTGCAAATATCTCACAGGCAGAAAGAGCTAGCCTGGAAAGCTGTTGCTCAGCCTCATCTGCCCATGGCACTGCTGGCACAGAGGCACAGAGACTGGGGCTGCTTGCTTGTCTTGCCCCCTCAAACTTCAAACGTAGCTTAGGTGGTTCCTGCTGGGCGCCTTCGGCAGCCCTGCTCTGAAAATGCGAACGTCTGCAGATAGCCCGCAGGCAGAAAGAGCTAGCCTGGAAAGCTGTTGCTCAGCCTCATTTGCCCATGGCACTGCTCGCACAGAGGCACAGAGACTGTGGCTGCTTGCTTGTCTTGCCCCCTAAAACTTCAAACGTAGTAATGGTCAGTTTTGCAGGGGGCCTTCAGCAGCCCTGCTCTGAATATGCGAATGTCAGCAAATAGCTCACAGGCAGAAAGTATTAGCCTGGAAAGCTGTTGCTCAGCCTCATCTGCCCATGGCACTGCTCGCACAGAGGCACAGAGACTGGGGCTGCTTGCTTGTCTTGCCCCCTCAAACTTCAGATGTATCATTCTGGGTCCGTGCACGTGTCATCCGGCAGCCCTGCTCTGAAAATGCGAACGTCTGCAGATAGCGCGCAGGCAGAAAGAGCTAGCCTGGAAAGCTGTTGCTCAGCCTCATCTGCCCATGGCACTGCTCGCACAGAGGCACAGAGACTGGGGCTGCTTGCTTGTCTTGTCCCCCCAAACTTCAAACGTAAATTAGGTGGTCTTTGCTGGGCGCCTCCGGCAGCCCTGCTCCGAAAATGCGAACGTCTGCAGATAGCTCACAGGCAGAAAAAGCTAGCCTGGAAAGCTGTTGCTCAGCCTCATCTGCCCATGGCACTGCTCGCACAGAGGCACAGAGACTGGGGCTGCTTGCTTGTCTTGTCCCCTCAAACTTCAAACGTAGCTTAGGTGGTCCGTGCCGGGTGCTTGCGGCAGCGCTGCTCCGAAAATGCGAACATCTGCAGATAGCTCGCAGGCAGAATTTGCTAGCTTGGAAAGCTTTTGCTCAGCCTCATCTGCCCATGGCACTGCTCGCACAGAGGCACAGAGACTGGGGCTGCTTGCTTGTCTTGTCCCCTCAAACTTCAAACGTAGCTTAGGTGGTCTGTGCTGGGCGTCTTTGGCAGAACTGCTCCGAAAATGCGAACGTCTGCACATAGCTCGCAGGCAGGAAGAGCTAGCCTGGAAAGCTGTTGCTCAGCCTCATCTGCCCATGGCACTGCTCGCACAGAGGCACAGAGACTGGGGCTGCTTGCTTGTCTTGCCCCCTCAAACTTCAAACGTAGCTTAGGTGGTCCGTGCCGGGCGCCTCCGGCAGCCCTGCTCCGAAAATGCGAACGTCTGCAGATAGCTCGCAGGCAGAAAGAGCTAGCCTGGAAAGCTGTTGCTCAGCCTCATCTGCCCATGGCACTGCTCGCACAGAGGCACAGAGACTGGGGCTGCTTGCTTGTCTTGCCCCCTCAGACTTCAAACGTAGCTTAGGTGGTCCGTGCCGGGCGCTTCTGGCAGCCCTGCTCCGAAAATGCGAACGTCTGCAGATAGCTCGCAGGCAGAAAGAGCTAGCCTGGAAAGCTGTTGCTCAGCCTCATCTGCCCATGGCACTGCTCGCACAGAGGCACAGAGACTGGGGCTGCTTGCTTGTCTTGTCCCCTGAAACTTCAAACGTAGCTTAGGTGGTCCGTGCCGGGCGCCTTTGGCAGCCCTGCTCCGAAAATGCGAACGTCTGCAGGTAGCTCGCAGGCAGAAAGAGCTAGCCTGGTAAGCTGTTGCTCAGACTCATCTGCCCATGGCACTGCTCGCACAGAGGCACAGAGACTGGGGCTGCTTGATTGTCTTGCTCCCTCAGACTTCAAACGTATCTTTTGGCTGTTTGTGCCTGGCGCCTTTGGCAGCCCTGCTCCGAAAATGCAAACGTCTGCAGATAGCTCACAGCCAGAAAGAGCTAGCCTGGAAAGCTGTTGCTCAGCCTCATCTGCCCATGGCACTGCTCGCACAGAGGCACAGAGACTGGGGCTGCTTGCTTGTCTCGTCCCCTCAAACTTCAAATGTAGCTTAGGTGGTCTCTGCTGGGCGCCTTTGGCAGCCCTGCTCCGAAAATGCGAACGTCTGCAGATAGCTCGCAGGCAGAAAGAGCTAGCCTGGAAAGCTGTTGCTCAGACTCATCTGCCCATGGCACTGCTCGCACAGAGGCACAGAGACTGGGGCTGCTTGCTTGTCTTGCCCCCTCAGACTTCAAACGTATCTTTTGTCTGTTTGTGCCGGGCGCCTTTGGCAGCCCTGCTCCGAAAATGCAAACGTCTGCAGTTAGCTCGCAGCCAGAAAGAGCTAGCGTGGAAAGCTGTTGCTCAGCCTCATCTGCCCATGGCACTGCTCGCACAGAGGCACAGAGACTGGGGCTGCTTGCTTGTCTTGTCCCCTCAAACTTCAAACGTAGCTTAGGCGGTCCGTGCCGGGCGCCTCCGGCAGCCCTGCTCCGAAAATGCGAACGTCTGCAGATAGCTCGCAGGCAGAAAAAGCTAGCCTGGAAAGCTGTTGCTCAGCCTCATCTGCCCATGGCACTGCTCGCACAGAGGCACAGAGACTGGGGCTGCTTGCTTGTCTTGTCCCCTCAAAATTCAAACGTAGCTTAGGTGGTCTGTGCTGGGCGCCTTTGGCAGCCCTGTTCCAAAAATGCGAACGTCTGCAGATAGCTCGCAGCAGAAAGAGCTAGCCTGGAAAGCTGTTGCTCAGCCTCATCTGCCCATGGCACTGCTCGCACAGAGGCACAGAGACTGGGGCTGCTTGCTTGTCTTGTCCCCTCAAACTTCAAACGTAGCTTAGGTGGTCCGTGCCGGGCGCTTCTGGCAGCCCTGCTCCGAAAATGCGAACGTCTGCAGATAGCTCGCAGGCAGAAAGAGCTAGCCTGGAAAGCTGTTGCTCAGCCTCATCTGCCCATGGCACTGCTCGCACAGAGGCACAGAGACTGGGGCTGCTTGCTTGTCTTGCCCCCTCAAACTTCAAACGTAGCTTAGGTGGTCTCTGCTGGGCTCCTCCGGCAGCCCTGCTCCGAAAATGCGAACGTCTGCAGGTAGCTCGCAGGCAGAAAGAGCTAGCCTGGAAAGCTGTTGCTCAGACTCATCTGCCCATGGCACTGCTCGCACAGAGGCACAGAGACTGGGGCTGCTTGATTGTCTTGCCCCCTCAGACTTCAAACGTATCTTTTGGCTGTTTGTGCCGGGCGCCTTTGGCAGCCCTGCTCCGAAAATGCAAACGTCTGCAGATAGCTCACAGGCAGAAAGAGCTAGCCTGGAAAGCTGTTGCTCAGCCTCATCTGCCCATGGCACTGCTCGCACAGAGGCACAGAGACTGGGGCTGCTTGCTTGTCTTGTCCCCTCAAACTTCAAACGTAGCTTAGGTGGTCCGTGCCGGGCGCCTCCGGCAGCCCTGCTCCGAAAATGCGAACGTCTGCAGATAGCTCGCAGGCAGAAAGAGCTAGCCTGGAAAGCTGTTGCTCAGCCTCATCTGCCCATGGCACTGCTCGCACAGAGGCACAGAGACTGGGGCTGCTTGCTTGTCTTGTCCCCCCAAACTTCAAACGTAAATTAGGTGGTCTTTGCTGGGCGCCTCCGGCAGCCCTGCTCCGAAAATGCGAACGTCTGCAGATAGCTCGCAGGCAGAAAAAGCTAGCCTGGAAAGCTGTTGCTCAGCCTCATCTGCCCATGGCACTGCTCGCACAGAGGCACAGAGACTGGGGCTGCTTGCTTGTCTTGTCCCCTCAAACTTCAAACGTAGCTTAGGTGGTCCGTGCCGGGCGCCTCCGGCAGCCCTGCTCCGAAAATGCGAACGTCTGCAGATAGCTCGCAGGCAGAAAAAGCTAGCCTGGAAAGCTGTTGCTCAGCCTCATCTGCCCATGGCACTGCTCGCACAGAGGCACAGAGACTGGGGCTGCTTGCTTGTCTTGTCCCTTCAAAATTCAAACGTAGCTTAGGTGGTCTGTGCCGGGCGCCTTTGGCAGCCCTGTTCCAAAAATGCGAACGTCTGCAGATAGCTCGCAGGCAGAAAGAGCTAGCCTGGAAAGCTGTTGCTCAGCGTCATCTGCCCATGGCACTGCTCGCACAGAGGCACAGAGACTGGGGCTGCTTGCTTGTCTTGTCCCCCCAAACTTCAAACGTAAATTAGGTGGTCTTTGCTGGGCGCCTCCGGCAGCCCTGCTCCGAAAATGCGAACGTCTGCAGATAGCTCACAGGCAGAAAAAGCTAGCCTGGAAAGCTGTTGCTCAGCCTCATCTGCCCATGGCACTGCTCGCACAGAGGCACAGAGACTGGGGCTGCTTGCTTGTCTTGTCCCCTCAAACTTCAAACGTAGCTTAGGTGGTCCGTGCCGGGTGCTTGCTGCAGCGCTGCTCCGAAAATGCGAACATCTGCAGATAGCTCGCAGGCAGAATTTGCTAGCCTGGAAAGCTGTTGCTCAGCCGCATCTGCCCATGGCACTGCTCGCACAGAGGCACAGAGACTGGGGCTGCTTGCTTGTCTTGTCCCCTCAAACTTCAAACGTAGCTTAGGTGGTCTGTGCTGGGCGTCTTTGGCAGCCCTGCTCCGAAAATGCGAACGTCTGCAGATAGCTCGCAGGCAGAAAGAGCTAGCCTGGAAAGCTGTTGCTCAGCCTCATCTGCCCATGGCACTGCTCGCACAGAGTCACAGAGACTGGGGCTGCTTGCTTGTCTTGCCCCCTGAAACTTCAAACGTAGCTTAGGTGGTCCGTGCCGGGCGCCTCCGGCAGCCCTGCTCCGAAAATGCGAACGTCTGCAGATAGCTCGCAGGCAGAAAGAGCTAGCCTGGAAAGCTGTTGCTCAGCCTCATCTGCCCATGGCACTGCTCGCACAGAGGCACAGAGACTGGGGCTGCTTGCTTGTCTTGCCCCCTCAGACTTCAAACGTAGCTTAGGTGGTCCGTGCCGGGCGCCTCCAGCAGCCCTGCTCCGAAAATGCGAACGTCTGCAGATAGCTCGCAGCAGAAAGAGCTAGCCTGGAAAGCTGTTGCTCAGCCTCATCTGCCCATGGCACTGCTCGCACAGAGGCACAGAGACTGGGGCTGCTTGCTTGTCTTGTCCCCTCAAACTTCAAACGTAGCTTAGGTGGTCCGTGCCGGGCGCTTCTGGCAGCCCTGCTCCGAAAATGCGAACGTCTGCAGATAGCTCGCAGGCAGAAAGAGCTAGCCTGGAAAGCTGTTGCTCAGCCTCATCTGCCCATGGCACTGCTCGCACAGAGGCACAGAGACTGGGGCTGCTTGCTTGTCTTGTCCCCTCAAACTTCAAACGTAGCTTAGGTGGTCCGTGCCGGGCGCCTTTGGCAGCCCTGCTCCGAAAATGCGAACGTCTGCAGATAGCTCGCAGGCAGAAAGAGCTAGCCTGGAAAGCTGTTGCTCAGACTCATCTGCCCATGGCACTGCTCGCACAGAGGCACAGAGACTGGGGCTGCTTGATTGTCTTGCCCCCTCAGACTTCAAACGTATCTTTTGTCTGTTTGTGCCGGGCGCCTCCGGCAGCCCTGCTCCGAAAATGCGAACGTCTGCAGATAGCTCGCAGGCAGAAAGAGCTAGCCTGGAAAGCTGTTGCTCAGCCTCATCTGCCCATGGAACTGCTCGCACAGAGGCACAGAGACTGGGGCTGCTTGCTTGTCTTGTCCCCTCAAACTTCAAACGTAGCTTAGGTGGTCCGTGCCGGGCGCCTCCGGCAGCCCTGCTCCGAAAATGCGAACGTCTGCAGATAGCTCGCAGGCAGAAAAAGCTAGCCTGGAAAGCTGTTGCTCAGCCTCATCTGCCCATGGCACTGCTCGCACAGAGGCACAGAGACTGGGGCTGCTTGCTTGTCTTGTCCCTTCAAAATTCAAACGTAGCTTAGGTGGTCTGTGCCGGGCGCCTTTGGCAGCCCTGTTCCAAAAATGCGAACGTCTGCAGATAGCTCGCAGGCAGAAAGAGCTAGCCTGGAAAGCTGTTGCTCAGCGTCATCTGCCCATGGCACTGCTCGCACAGAGGCACAGAGACTGGGGCTGCTTGCTTGTCTTGTCCCCCCAAACTTCAAACGTAAATTAGGTGGTCTTTGCTGGGCGCCTCCGGCAGCCCTGCTCCGAAAATGCGAACGTCTGCAGATAGCTCGCAGGCAGAAAAAGCTAGCCTGGAAAGCTGTTGCTCAGCCTCATCTGCCCATGGCACTGCTCGCACAGAGGCACAGAGACTGGGGCTGCTTGCTTGTCTTGTCCCCTCAAACTTCAAACGTAGCTTAGGTGGTCCGTGCCGGGCGCCTCCGGCAGCCCTGCTCCGAAAATGCGAACGTCTGCAGATAGCTCGCAGGCAGAAAAAGCTAGCCTGGAAAGCTGTTGCTCAGCCTCATCTGCCCATGGCACTGCTCGCACAGAGGCACAGAGACTGGGGCTGCTTGCTTGTCTTGTCCCTTCAAAATTCAAACGTAGCTTAGGTGGTCTGTGCCGGGCGCCTTTGGCAGCCCTGTTCCAAAAATGCGAACGTCTGCAGATAGCTCGCAGGCAGAAAGAGCTAGCCTGGAAAGCTGTTGCTCAGCGTCATCTGCCCATGGCACTGCTCGCACAGAGGCACAGAGACTGGGGCTGCTTGCTTGTCTTGTCCCCCCAAACTTCAAACGTAAATTAGGTGGTCTTTGCTGGGCGCCTCCGGCAGCCCTGCTCCGAAAATGCGAACGTCTGCAGATAGCTCGCAGGCAGAAAAAGCTAGCCTGGAAAGCTGTTGCTCAGCCTCATCTGCCCATGGCACTGCTCGCACAGAGGCACAGAGACTGGGGCTGCTTGCTTGTCTTGTCCCCTCAAACTTCAAACGTAGCTTAGGTGGTCCGTGCCGAGTGCTTGCTGCAGCGCTGCTCCGAAAATGCGAACATCTGCAGATAGCTCGCAGGCAGAATTTGCTAGCCTGGAAAGCTGTTGCTCAGCCTCATCTGCCCATGGCACTGCTCGCACAGAGTCACAGAGACTGGGGCTGCTTGCTTGTCTTGCCCCCTGAAACTTCAAACGTAGCTTAGGTGGTCCGTGCCGGGCGCCTCCGGCAGCCCTGCTCCGAAAATGCGAACGTCTGCAGATAGCTCGCAGGCAGAAAGAGCTAGCCTGGAAAGCTGTTGCTCAGCCTCATCTGCCCATGGCACTGCTCGCACAGAGGCACAGAGACTGGGGCTGCTTGCTTGTCTTGCCCCCTCAGACTTCAAACGTAGCTTAGGTGGTCCGTGCCGGGCGCCTCCAGCAGCCCTGCTCCGAAAATGCGAACGTCTGCAGATAGCTCGCAGCAGAAAGAGCTAGCCTGGAAAGCTGTTGCTCAGCCTCATCTGCCCATGGCACTGCTCGCACAGAGGCACAGAGACTGGGGCTGCTTGCTTGTCTTGTCCCCTCAAACTTCAAACGTAGCTTAGGTGGTCCGTGCCAGGCGCTTCTGGCAGCCCTGCTCCGAAAATGCGAACGTCTGCAGTTAGCTCGCAGCCAGAAAGAGCTAGCGTGGAAAGCTGTTGCTCAGCCTCATCTGCCCATGGCACTGCTCGCACAGAGGCACAGAGACTGGGGCTGCTTGCTTGTCTTGTCCCCTCAAACTTCAAACGTAGCTTAGGTGGTCCGTGCAGGGCGCCTCCGGCAGCCCTGCTCCGAAAATGCGAACGTCTGCAGATAGCTCGCAGGCAGAAAAAGCTAGCCTGGAAAGCTGTTGCTCAGCCTCATCTGCCCATGGCACTGCTCGCACAGAGGCACAGAGACTGGGGCTTCTTGCTTGTCTTGTCCCCTCAAAATTCAAACGTAGCTTAGGTGGTCTGTGCCGGGCGCCTTTGGCAGCCCTGTTCCAAAAATGCGAACGTCTGCAGATAGCTCGCAGCAGAAAGAGCTAGCCTGGAAAGCTGTTGCTCAGCCTCATCTGCCCATGGCACTGCTCGCACAGAGGCACAGAGACTGGGGCTGCTTGCTTGTCTTGTCCCCTCAAACTTCAAACGTAGCTTAGGTGGTCCGTGCCGGGCGCTTCTGGCAGCCCTGCTCCGAAAATGCGAACGTCTGCAGATAGCTCGCAGGCAGAAAGAGCTAGCCTGTAAAGCTGTTGCTCAGACTCATCTGCCCATGGCACTGCTCGCACAGAGGCACAGAGACTGGGGCTGCTTGCTTGTCTTGCCCCCTCAGACTTCAAACGTATCTTTTGTTTTTTTTTGTGCCGGGCGCCTTTGGCAGCCCTGCTCCGAAAATGCAAACGTCTGCAGTTAGCTCGCAGCCAGAAAGAGCTAACCTGGAAAGCTGTTGCTCAGCCTCATCTGCCCATGGCACTGCTCGCACAGAGGCACAGAGACTGGGGCTGCTTGCTTGTCTTGTCCCCTCAAACTTCAAACGTAGCTTAGGTGGTCTCTGCTGGGCGCCTCCGGCAGCCCTGCTCCGAAAATGCGAAAGTCTGCACATAGCTCGCAGCAGAAAGAGCTAGCCTGGAAAGCTGTTGCTCAGCCTCATCTGCCCATGGCACTGCTCGCACAGAGGCACAGAGACTGGGGCTGCTTGCTTGTCTTGCCCCCTCAGACTTCAAACGTACCTTAGGTGGTCCGTGCCGGGCGCCTCCGGCAGCCCTGCTCCGAAAATGCAAACGTCTGCAGATAGCTCGCAGGCAGAAAGAGCTAGCCTGGAAAGCTGTTGCTCAGCCTCATCTGCCCATGGCACTGCTCGCACAGAGGCACAGAGACTGGGGCTGCTTGCTTGTCTTGCCCCCTCAGACTTCAAACGTAGCTTAGGTGGTCCGTGCCGGGCGCCTTTGGCAGCCCTGCTCCGAAAATGCGAACGTCTGCAGGTAGCTCGCAGGCAGAAAGAGCTAGCCTGGTAAGCTGTTGCTCAGACTCATCTGCCCATGGCACTGCTCGCACAGAGGCACAGAGACTGGGGCTGCTTGATTGTCTTGCCCCCTCAGACTTCAAACGTATCTTTTGGCTGTTTGTGCCGGGCGCCTTTGGTAGCCCTGCTCCGAAAATGCAAACGTCTGCAGATAGCTCACAGCCAGAAAGAGCTAGCCTGGAAAGCTGTTGCTCAGCCTCATCTGCCCATGGCACTGCTCGCACAGAGGCACAGAGACTGGGGCTGCTTGCTTGTCTTGTCCCCTCAAACTTCAAATGTAGCTTAGGTGGTCTCTGCTGGGCGCCTCCAGCAGCCCTGCTCCGAAAATGCGAACGTCTGCAGATAGCTCGCAGGCAGAAAGAGCTAGCCTGTAAAGCTGTTGCTCAGACTCATCTGCCCATGGCACTGCTCGCACAGAGGCACAGAGACTGGGGCTGCTTGCTTGTCTTGCCCCCTCAGACTTCAAACGTATCTTTTGTCTGTTTGTGCCGGGCGCCTTTGGCAGCCCTGCTCCGAAAATGCAAACGTCTGCAGTTAGCTCGCAGCCAGAAAGAGCTAACCTGGAAAGCTGTTGCTCAGGCTCATCTGCCCATGGCACTGCTCGCACAGAGGCACAGAGACTGGGGCTGCTTGCTTGTCTTGTCCCCTCAAACTTCAAACGTAGCTTAGGTGGTCTCTGCTGGGCGCCTCCGGCAGCCCTGCTCCGAAAATGCGAACGTCTGCACATAGCTCGCAGCAGAAAGAGCTAGCCTGGAAAGCTGTTGCTCAGCCTCATCTGCCCATGGCACTGCTCGCACAGAGGCACAGAGACTGGGGCTGCTTGCTTGTCTTGCCCCCTCAGACTTCAAACGTACCTTAGGTGGTCCGTGCCGGGCGCCTCCGGCAGCCCTGCTCCGAAAATGCGAACGTCTGCAGATAGCTCGCAGACAGAAAGAGCTAGCGTGGAAAGCTGTTGCTCAGCCTCATCTGCCCATGGCACTGCTCGCACAGAGGCACAGAGACTGGGGCTGCTTGCTTGTCTTGTCCCCTCAAACTTCAAACGTAGCTTAGGCGGTCCGTGCCGGGCGCCTCCGGCAGCCCTGCTCCGAAAATGCGAACGTCTGCAGATAGCTCGCAGGCAGAAAAAGCTAGCCTGGAAAGCTGTTGCTCAGCCTCATCTGCCCATGGCACTGCTCGCACAGAGGCACAGAGACTGGGGCTGCTTGCTTGTCTTGTCCCCTCAAAATTCAAACGTAGCTTAGGTGGTCTGTGCTGGGCGCCTTTGGCAGCCCTGTTCCAAAAATGCGAACGTCTGCAGATAGCTCGCAGGCAGAAAGAGCTAGCCTGGAAAGCTGTTGCTCAGCCTCATCTGCCCATGGCACTGCTCGCACAGAGGCACAGAGACTGGGGCTGCTTGCTTGTCTTGTCCCCTCAAACTTCAAACGTAGCTTAGGTGGTCCGTGCCGGGCGCTTCTGGCAGCCCTGCTCCGAAAATGCGAACGTCTGCAGATAGCTCGCAGGCAGAAAGAACTAGCCTGGAAAGCTGTTGCTCAGCCTCATCTGCCCATGGCACTGCTCGCACAGAGGCACAGAGACTGGGGCTGCTTGCTTGTCTTGTCCCCCCAAACTTCAAACGTAGCTTAGGTGGTCCGTGCCGGGCGCCTCCGGCAGCCCTGCTCCGAAAATGCGAACGTCTGCAGGTAGCTCGCAGGCAGAAAGAGCTAGCCTGGAAAGCTGTTGCTCAGACTCATCTGCCCATGGCACTGCTCGCACAGAGGCACAGAGACTGGGGCTGCTTGATTGTCTTGCCCCCTCAGACTTCAAACGTATCTTTTGGCTGTTTGTGCCGGGCGCCTTTGTCAGCCCTGCTCCGAAAATGCAAACGTCTGCAGATAGTTCACAGGCAGAAAGAGCTAGCCTGGAAAGCTGTTGCTCAGCCTCATCTGCCCATGGCACTGCTCGCACAGAGGCACAGAGACTGGGGCTGCTTGCTTGTCTTGTCCCCTCAAACTTCTAATGTAGCTTAGGTGGTCCGTGCCGGGCGCCTCCGGCAGCCCTGCTCCGAAAATGCGAACGTCTGCAGATAGCTCGCAGGCAGAAAAAGCTAGCCTGGAAAGCTGTTGCTCAGCCTCATCTGCCCATGGCACTGCTCGCACAGAGGCACAGAGACTGGGGCTGCTTGCTTGTCTTGTCCCTTCAAAATTCAAACGTAGCTTAGGTGGTCTGTGCCGGGCGCCTTTGGCAGCCCTGCTCCGAAAATGCGAACGTCTGCAGATAGCTCGCAGGCAGAAAGAGCTAGCCTGGAAAGCTGTTGCTCAGCCTCATCTGCCCATGGCACTGCTCGCACAGAGGCACAGAGACTGGGGCTGCTTGCTTGTCTTGCCCCCTCAGACTTCAAACGTAGCTTAGGTGGTCCGTGCCGGGCGCCTCCGGCAGCCCTGCTCCGAAAATGCGAACGTCTGCAGATAGCTCGCAGCAGAAAGAGCTAGCGTGGAAAGCTGTTGCTCAGCCTCATCTGCCCATGGCACTGCTCGCACAGAGGCACAGAGACTGGGGCTGCTTGCTTGTCTTGTCCCCTCAAACTTCAAACGTAGCTTAGGTGGTCCGTGCCGGGCGCCTTTGGTAGCCCTGCTCCGAAAATGCGAACGTCTGCAGGTAGCTCGCAGGCAGAAAGAGCTAGCCTGGTAAGCTGTTGCTCAGACTCATCTGCCCATGGCACTGCTCGCACAGAGGCACAGAGACTGGGGCTGCTTGATTGTCTTGCCCCCTCAGACTTCAAACGTATCTTTTGGCTGTTTGTGCCGGGCGCCTTTGGCAGCCCTGCTCCGAAAATGCAAACGTCTGCAGATAGCTCACAGCCAGAAAGAGCTAGCCTGGAAAGCTGTTGCTCAGCCTCATCTGCCCATGGCACTGCTCGCACAGAGGCACAGAGACTGGGGCTGCTTGCTTGTCTTGCCCCCTCAGACTTCAAACGTAGCTTAGGTGGTCCGTGCCGGGCGCCTCCGGCAGCCCTGCTCCGAAAATGCGAACGTCTGCAGATAGCTCGCAGCAGAAAGAGCTAGCGTGGAAAGCTGTTGCTCAGCCTCATCTGCCCATGGCACTGCTCGCACAGAGGCACAGAGACTGGGGCTGCTTGCTTGTCTTGTCCCCTCAAACTTCAAACGTAGCTTAGGTGGTCCGTGCCGGGCGCCTTTGGCAGCCCTGCTCCGAAAATGCGAACATCTGCAGGTAGCTCGCAGGCAGAAAGAGCTAGCCTGGTAAGCTGTTGCTCAGACTCATCTGCCCATGGCACTGCTCGCACAGAGGCACAGAGACTGGGGCTGCTTGATTGTCTTGCCCCCTCAGACTTCAAACGTATCTTTTGGCTGTTTGTGCCGGGCGCCTTTGGCAGCCCTGCTCCGAAAATGCAAACGTCTGCAGATAGCTCACAGCCAGAAAGAGCTAGCCTGGAAAGCTGTTGCTCAGCCTCATCTGCCCATGGCACTGCTCGCACAGAGGCACAGAGACTGGGGCTGCTTGCTTGTCTTGTCCCCTCAAACTTCAAATGTAGCTTAGGTGGTCTCTGCTGGGCGCCTCCAGCAGCCCTGCTCCGAAAATGCGAACGTCTGCAGATAGCTCGCAGGCAGAAAGAGCTAGCCTGTAAAGCTGTTGCTAAGACTCATCTGCCCATGGCACTGCTCGCACAGAGGCACAGAGACTGGGGCTGCTTGCTTGTCTTGCCCCCTCAGACTTCAAACGTATCTTTTGTCTGTTTGTGCCGGGCGCCTTTGGCAGCCCTGCTCCGAAAATGCGAACGTCTGCAGTTAGCTCGCAGACAGAAAGAGCTAGCGTGGAAAGCTGTTGCTCAGCCTCATCTGCCCATGGCACTGCTCGCACAGAGGCACAGAGACTGGGGCTGCTTGCTTGTCTTGTCCCCTCAAACTTCAAACGTAGCTTAGGCGGTCCGTGCCGGGCGCCTCCGGCAGCCCTGCTCCGAAAATGCGAACGTCTGCAGGTAGCTCGCAGGCAGAAAAAGCTAGCCTGGAAAGCTGTTGCTCAGCCTCATCTGCCCATGGCACTGCTCGCACAGAGGCACAGAGACTGGGGCTGCTTGCTTGTCTTGTCCCCTCAAAATTCAAACGTAGCTTAGGTGGTCTGTGCTGGGCGCCTTTGGCAGCCCTGTTCCAAAAATGCGAACGTCTGCAGATAGCTCGCAGGCAGAAAGAGCTAGCCTGGAAAGCTGTTGCTCAGCCTCATCTGCCCATGGCACTGCTCGCACAGAGGCACAGAGACTGGGGCTGCTTGCTTGTCTTGTCCCCTCAAACTTCAAACGTAGCTTAGGTGGTCCGTGCCGGGCGCTTCTGGCAGCCCTGCTCCGAAAATGCGAACGTCTGCAGATAGCTCGCAGGCAGAAAGAACTAGCCTGGAAAGCTGTTGCTCAGCCTCATCTGCCCATGGCACTGCTCGCACAGAGGCACAGAGACTGGGGCTGCTTGCTTGTCTTGTCCCCCCAAACTTCAAACGTAGCTTAGGTGGTCCGTGCCGGGCGCCTCCGGCAGCCCTGCTCCGAAAATGCGAACGTCTGCAGGTAGCTCGCAGGCAGAAAGAGCTAGCCTGGAAAGCTGTTGCTCAGACTCATCTGCCCATGGCACTGCTCGCACAGAGGCACAGAGACTGGGGCTGCTTGCTTGTCTTGCCCCCTCAGACTTCAAACGTACCTTAGGTGGTCCGTGCCGGGCGCCTCCGGCAGCCCTGCTCCGAAAATGCGAACGTCTGCAGATAGCTCGCAGGCAGAAAGAGCTAGCCTGGAAAGCTGTTGCTCAGCCTCATCTGCCCATGGCACTGCTCGCACAGAGGCACAGAGACTGGGGCTGCTTGCTTGTCTTGCCCCCTCAGACTTCAAACGTACCTTAGGTGGTCCGTGCCGGGCGCCTCCGGCAGCCCTGCTCCGAAAATGCGAACGTCTGCAGATAGCTCGCAGGCAGAAAGAGCTAGCCTGGAAAGCTGTTGCTCAGCCTCATCTGCCCATGGCACTGCTCGCACAGAGGCACAGAGACTGGGGCTGCTTGCTTGTCTTGCCCCCTCAGACTTCAAACGTAGCTTAGGTGGTCCGTGCCGGGCGCCTCCGGCAGCCCTGCTCCGAAAATGCGAACGTCTGCAGATAGCTCGCAGTCAGAAAGAGCTAGCCTGGTAAGCTGTTGCTCAGACTCATCTGCCCATGGCACTGCTCGCACAGAGGCACAGAGACTGGGGCTGCTTGATTGTCTTGCCCCCTCAGACTTTAAACGTATCTTTTGGCTGTTTGTGCCGGGCGCCTTTGGCAGCCCTGCTCCGAAAATGCAAACGTCTGCAGATAGCTCACAGCCAGAAAGAGCTAGCCTGGAAAGCTGTTGCTCAGCCTCATCTGCCCATGGCACTGCTCGCACAGAGGCACAGAGACTGGGGCTGCTTGCTTGTCTTGTCCCCTCAAACTTCAAATGTAGCTTAGGTGGTCTCTGCTGGGCGCCTCCAGCAGCCCTGCTCCGAAAATGCGAACGTCTGCAGATAGCTCGCAGGCAGAAAGAGCTAGCCTGTAAAGCTGTTGCTAAGACTCATCTGCCCATGGCACTGCTCGCACAGAGGCACAGAGACTGGGGCTGCTTGCTTGTCTTGCCCCCTCAGACTTCAAACGTATCTTTTGTCTGTTTGTGCCGGGCGCCTTTGGCAGCCCTGCTCCGAAAATGCGAACGTCTGCAGTTAGCTCGCAGACAGAAAGAGCTAGCGTGGAAAGCTGTTGCTCAGCCTCATCTGCCCATGGCACTGCTCGCACAGAGGCACAGAGACTGGGGCTGCTTGCTTGTCTTGTCCCCTCAAACTTCAAACGTAGCTTAGGCGGTCCGTGCCGGGCGCCTCCGGCAGCCCTGCTCCGAAAATGCGAACGTCTGCAGATAGCTCGCAGGCAGAATTTGCTAGCCTGGAAAGCTGTTGCTCAGCCTCATCTGCCCATGGCACTGCTCGCACAGAGGCACAGAGACTGGGGCTGCTGACTTGTCTTGTCCCCTCAAAATTCAAACGTAGCTTAGGTGGTCTGTGCTGGGCGCCTTTGGCAGCCCTGTTCCAAAAATGCGAACGTCTGCAAATAGCTCGCAGGCAGAAAGAGCTAGCCTGGAAAGCTGTTGCTCAGCCTCATCTGCCCATGGCACTGCTCGCACAGAGGCACAGAGACTGGGGCTGCTTGCTTGTCTTGTCCCCTCAAACTTCAAACGTAGCTTAGGTGGTCCGTGCCGGGCGCCTTTGGCAGCCCTGCTCCGAAAATGCGAACGTCTGCAGGTAGCTCGCAGGCAGAAAGAGCTAGCCTGGTAAGCTGTTGCTCAGACTCATCTGCCCATGGCACTGCTCGCACAGAGGCACAGAGACTGGGGCTGCTTGATTGTCTTGCCCCCTCAGACTTCAAACGTATCTTTTGGCTGTTTGTGCCGGGCGCCTTTGGCAGCCCTGCTCCGAAAATGCAAACGTCTGCAGATAGCTCACAGCCAGAAAGAGCTAGCCTGGAAAGCTGTTGCTCAGCCTCATCTGCCCATGGCACTGCTCGCACAGAGGCACAGAGACTGGGGCTGCTTGCTTGTCTTGTCCCCTCAAACTTCAAATGTAGCTTAGGTGGTCTCTGCTGGGCGCCTCCAGCAGCCCTGCTCCGAAAATGCGAACGTCTGCAGATAGCTCGCAGGCAGAAAGAGCTAGCCTGTAAAGCTGTTGCTAAGACTCATCTGCCCATGGCACTGCTCGCACAGAGGCACAGAGACTGGGGCTGCTTGCTTGTCTTGCCCCCTCAGACTTCAAACGTATCTTTTGTCTGTTTGTGCCGGGCGCCTTTGGCAGCCCTGCTCCGAAAATGCGAACGTCTGCAGTTAGCTCGCAGACAGAAAGAGCTAGCGTGGAAAGCTGTTGCTCAGCCTCATCTGCCCATGGCACTGCTCGCACAGAGGCACAGAGACTGGGGCTGCTTGCTTGTCTTGTCCCCTCAAACTTCAAACGTAGCTTAGGCGGTCCGTGCCGGGCGCCTCCGGCAGCCCTGCTCCGAAAATGCGAACGTCTGCAGGTAGCTCGCAGGCAGAAAAAGCTAGCCTGGAAAGCTGTTGCTCAGCCTCATCTGCCCATGGCACTGCTCGCACAGAGGCACAGAGACTGGGGCTGCTTGCTTGTCTTGTCCCCTCAAAATTCAAACGTAGCTTAGGTGGTCTGTGCTGGGCGCCTTTGGCAGCCCTGTTCCAAAAATGCGAACGTCTGCAGATAGCTCGCAGGCAGAAAGAGCTAGCCTGGAAAGCTGTTGCTCAGCCTCATCTGCCCATGGCACTGCTCGCACAGAGGCACAGAGACTGGGGCTGCTTGCTTGTCTTGTCCCCTCAAACTTCAAACGTAGCTTAGGTGGTCCGTGCCGGGCGCTTCTGGCAGCCCTGCTCCGAAAATGCGAACGTCTGCAGATAGCTCGCAGGCAGAAAGAACTAGCCTGGAAAGCTGTTGCTCAGCCTCATCTGCCCATGGCACTGCTCGCACAGAGGCACAGAGACTGGGGCTGCTTGCTTGTCTTGTCCCCCCAAACTTCAAACGTAGCTTAGGTGGTCCGTGCCGGGCGCCTCCGGCAGCCCTGCTCCGAAAATGCGAACGTCTGCAGGTAGCTCGCAGGCAGAAAGAGCTAGCCTGGAAAGCTGTTGCTCAGACTCATCTGCCCATGGCACTGCTCGCACAGAGGCACAGAGACTGGGGCTGCTTGATTGTCTTGCCCCCTCAGACTTCAAACGTATCTTTTGGCTGTTTGTGCCGGGCGCCTTTGGCAGCCCTGCTCCGAAAATGCAAACGTCTGCAGATAGTTCACAGGCAGAAAGAGCTAGCCTGTAAAGCTGTTGCTCAGCCTCATCTGCCCATGGCACTGCTCGCACAGAGGCACAGAGACTGGGGCTGCTTGCTTGTCTTGTCCCCTCAAACTTCTAATGTAGCTTAGGTGGTCCGTGCCGGGCGCCTCCGGCAGCCCTGCTCCGAAAATGCGAACGTCTGCAGATAGCTCGCAGGCAGAAAAAGCTAGCCTGGAAAGCTGTTGCTCAGCCTCATCTGCCCATGGCACTGCTCGCACAGAGGCACAGAGACTGGGGCTGCTTGCTTGTCTTGTCCCTTCAAAATTCAAACGTAGCTTAGGTGGTCTGTGCCGGGCGCCTTTGGCAGCCCTGCTCCGAAAATGCAAACGTCTGCAGTTAGCTCGCAGCCAGAAAGAGCTAACCTGGAAAGCTGTTGCTCAGGCTCATCTGCCCATGGCACTGCTCGCACAGAGGCACAGAGACTGGGGCTGCTTGCTTGTCTTGTCCCCTCAAACTTCAAACGTATCTTAGGTGGTCTCTGCTGGGCGCCTCCGGCAGCCCTGCTCCGAAAATGCGAAAGTCTGCACATAGCTCGCAGCAGAAAGAGCTAGCCTGGAAAGCTGTTGCTCAGCCTCATCTGCCCATGGCACTGCTCGCACAGAGGCACAGAGACTGGGGCTGCTTGCTTGTCTTGCCCCCTCAGACTTCAAACGTACCTTAGGTGGTCCGTGCCGGGCGCCTCCGGCAGCCCTGCTCCGAAAATGCGAACGTCTGCAGATAGCTCGCAGGCAGAAAGAGCTAGCCTGGAAAGCTGTTGCTCAGCCTCATCTGCCCATGGCACTGCTCGCACAGAGGCACAGAGACTGGGGCTGCTTGCTTGTCTTGCCCCCTCAGACTTCAAACGTAGCTTAGGTGGTCCGTGCCGGGCGCCTCCGGCAGCCCTGCTCCGAAAATGCGAACGTCTGCAGATAGCTCGCAGTCAGAAAGAGCTAGCCTGGTAAGCTGTTGCTCAGACTCATCTGCCCATGGCACTGCTCGCACAGAGGCACAGAGACTGGGGCTGCTTGATTGTCTTGCCCCCTCAGACTTTAAACGTATCTTTTGGCTGTTTGTGCCGGGCGCCTTTGGCAGCCCTGCTCCGAAAATGCAAACGTCTGCAGATAGCTCACAGCCAGAAAGAGCTAGCCTGGAAAGCTGTTGCTCAGCCTCATCTGCCCATGGCACTGCTCGCACAGAGGCACATAGACTGGGGCTGCTTGCTTGTCTTGTCCCCTCAAACTTCAAATGTAGCTTAGGTGGTCTCTGCTGGGCGCCTCCAGCAGCCCTGCTCCGAAAATGCGAACGTCTGCAGATAGCTCGCAGGCAGAAAGAGCTAGCCTGTAAAGCTGTTGCTAAGACTCATCTGCCCATGGCACTGCTCGCACAGAGGCACAGAGACTGGGGCTGCTTGCTTGTCTTGCCCCCTCAGACTTCAAACGTATCTTTTGTCTGTTTGTGCCGGGCGCCTTTGGCAGCCCTGCTCCGAAAATGCGAACGTCTGCAGTTAGCTCGCAGACAGAAAGAGCTAGCGTGGAAAGCTGTTGCTCAGCCTCATCTGCCCATGGCACTGCTCGCACAGAGGCACAGAGACTGGGGCTGCTTGCTTGTCTTGTCCCCTCAAACTTCAAACGTAGCTTAGGCGGTCCGTGCCGGGCGCCTCCGGCAGCCCTGCTCCGAAAATGCGAACGTCTGCAGATAGCTCGCAGGCAGAATTTGCTAGCCTGGAAAGCTGTTGCTCAGCCTCATCTGCCCATGGCACTGCTCGCACAGAGGCACAGAGACTGGGGCTGCTGACTTGTCTTGTCCCCTCAAAATTCAAACGTAGCTTAGGTGGTCTGTGCTGGGCGCCTTTGGCAGCCCTGTTCCAAAAATGCGAACGTCTGCAGATAGCTCGCAGGCAGAAAGAGCTAGCCTGGAAAGCTGTTGCTCAGCCTCATCTGCCCATGGCACTGCTCGCACAGAGGCACAGAGACTGGGGCTGCTTGCTTGTCTTGTCCCCTCAAACTTCAAACGTAGCTTAGGTGGTCCGTGCCGGGCGCTTCTGGCAGCCCTGCTCCGAAAATGCGAACGTCTGCAGATAGCTCGCAGGCAGAAAGAACTAGCCTGGAAAGCTGTTGCTCAGCCTCATCTGCCCATGGCACTGCTCGCACAGAGGCACAGAGACTGGGGCTGCTTGCTTGTCTTGTCCCCCCAAACTTCAAACGTAGCTTAGGTGGTCCGTGCCGGGCGCCTCCGGCAGCCCTGCTCCGAAAATGCGAACGTCTGCAGGTAGCTCGCAGGCAGAAAGAGCTAGCCTGGAAAGCTGTTGCTCAGACTCATCTGCCCATGGCACTGCTCGCACAGAGGCACAGAGACTGGGGCTGCTTGATTGTCTTGCCCCCTCAGACTTCAAACGTATCTTTTGGCTGTTTGTGCCGGGCGCCTTTGGCAGCCCTGCTCCGAAAATGCAAACGTCTGCAGATAGTTCACAGGCAGAAAGAGCTAGCCTGTAAAGCTGTTGCTCAGCCTCATCTGCCCATGGCACTGCTCGCACAGAGGCACAGAGACTGGGGCTGCTTGCTTGTCTTGTCCCCTCAAACTTCTAATGTAGCTTAGGTGGTCCGTGCCGGGCGCCTCCGGCAGCCCTGCTCCGAAAATGCGAACGTCTGCAGATAGCTCGCAGGCAGAAAAAGCTAGCCTGGAAAGCTGTTGCTCAGCCTCATCTGCCCATGGCACTGCTCGCACAGAGGCACAGAGACTGGGGCTGCTTGCTTGTCTTGTCCCTTCAAAATTCAAACGTAGCTTAGGTGGTCTGTGCCGGGCGCCTTTGGCAGCCCTGTTTCAAAAATGCTAACGTCTGCAGATAGCTCGCAGGCAGAAAGAGCTAGCCTGGAAAGCTGTTGCTCAGCGTCATCTGCCCATGGCACTGCTCGCACAGAGGCACAGAGACTGGGGCTGCTTGCTTGTCTTGTCCCCCCAAACTTCAAACGTAAATTAGGTGGTCTTTGCTGGGCGCCTCCGGCAGCCCTGCTCCGAAAATGCGAACGTCTGCAGATAGCTGGCAGCCAGAAAGAGCTAGCCTGGAAAGCTGTTGCTCAGCCTCATCTGCCCATGGCACTGCTCGCACAGAGTCACAGAGACTGGGGCTGCTTGCTTGTCTTGCCCCCTGAAACTTCAAACGTAGCTTAGGTGGTCCGTGCCGGGCGCCTCCGGCAGCCCTGCTCCGAAAATGCGAACGTCTGCAGATAGCTCGCAGGCAGAAAGAGCTAGCCTGGAAAGCTGTTGCTCAGCCTCATCTGCCCATGGCACTGCTCGCACAGAGGCACAGAGACTGGGGCTGCTTGCTTGTCTTGCCCCCTCAGACTTCAAACGTAGCTTAGGTGGTCCGTGCCGGGCGCCTCCGGCAGCCCTGCTCCGAAAATGCGAACGTCTGGAGATAGCTCGCAGCAGAAAGAGCTAGCCTGGAAAGCTGTTGCTCAGCCTCATCTGCCCATGGCACTGCTCGCACAGAGGCACAGAGACTGGGGCTGCTTGCTTGTCTTGTCCCCTCAAACTTCAAACGTAGCTTAGGTGGTCCGTGCCGGGCGCTTCTGGCAGCCCTGCTCCGAAAATGCGAACGTCTGCAGATAGCTCGCAGCCAGAAAGAGCTAGCCTGGAAAGCTGTTGCTCAGCCTCATCTGCCCATGGCACTGCTCGCACAGAGGCACAGAGACTGGGGCTGCTTGCTTGTCTTGTCCCCTCAAACTTCAAACGTAGCTTAGGTGGTCCGTGCCGGGCGCCTTTGGCAGCCCTGCTCCGAAAATGCGAACGTCTGCAGGTAGCTCGCAGGCAGAAAGAGCTAGCCTGATAAGCTGTTGCTCAGACTCATCTGCCCATGGCACTGCTCGCACAGAGGCACAGAGACTGGGGCTGCTTGATTGTCTTGCCCCCTCAGACTTCAAACGTATCTTTTGGCTGTTTGTGCCGGGCGCCTTTGGCAGCCCTGCTCCGAAAATGCGAACGTCTGCAGTTAGCTCGCAGCCAGAAAGAGCTAGCGTGGAAAGCTGTTGCTCAGCCTCATCTGCCCATGGCACTGCTCGCACAGAGGCACAGAGACTGGGGCTGCTTGCTTGTCTTGTCCCCTCAAACTTCAAACGTAGCTTAGGCGGTCCGTGCCGGGCGCCTCCGGCAGCCCTGCTCCGAAAATGCGAACGTCTGCAGATAGCTCGCAGGCAGAAAAAGCTAGCCTGGAAAGCTGTTGCTCAGCCTCATCTGCCCATGGCACTGCTCGCACAGAGGCACAGAGACTGGGGCTGCTTGCTTGTCTTGTCCCCTCAAAATTCAAACGTAGCTTAGGTGGTCTGTGCTGGGCGCCTTTGGCAGCCCTGTTCCAAAAATGCGAACGTCTGCAGATAGCTCGCAGCAGAAAGAGCTAGCCTGGAAAGCTGTTGCTCAGCCTCATCTGCCCATGGCACTGCTCGCACAGAGGCACAGAGACTGGGGCTGCTTGCTTGTCTTGTCCCCTCAAACTTCAAACGTAGCTTAGGTGGTCCGTGCCGGTCGGTTCTGGCAGCCCTGCTCCGAAAATGCGAACATCTGCAGATAGCTCGCAGGCAGAAAGAGCTAGCCTGGAAAGCTGTTGCTCAGCCTCATCTGCCCATGGCACTGCTCGCACAGAGGCACAGAGACTGGGGCTGCTTGCTTGTCTTGTCCCCTCAAACTTCAAACGTAGCTTAGGTGGTCCGTGCCGGGCGCCTCCGGCAGCCCAGCTCCGAAAATGCGAACGTCTGCAGATAGCTCGCAGGCAGAAAGAGCTAGCCTGGAAAGCTGTTGCTCAGCCTCATCTGCCCATGGCACTGCTCGCACAGAGGCACAGAGACTGGGGCTGCTTGATTGTCTTGCCCCCTCAGACTTCAAACGTATCTTTTGGCTGTTTGTCCCGGGCGCCTTTGGCAGCCCTGCTCCGAAAATGCAAACGTCTGCAGATAGCTCACAGTCAGAAAGAGCTAGCCTGGAAAGCTGTTGCTCAGCCTCATCTGCCCATGGCACTGCTCGCACAGAGGCACAGAGACTGGGGCTGCTTGCTTGTCTTGTCCCCTCAAACTTCTAATGTAGCTTAGGTGGTCCGTGCCGGGCGCCTCCGGCAGCCCTGCTCCGAAAATGCGAACGTCTGCAGATAGCTCGCAGGCAGAAAGAGCTAGCGTAGAAAGCTGTTGCTCAGCCTCATCTGCCCATGGAACTGCTCGCACAGAGGCACAGAGACTGGGGCTGCTTGCTTGTCTTGTCCCCTCAAACTTCAAACGTAGCTTAGGTGGTCCGTGCCGGGCGCCTCCGGCAGCCCTGCTCCGAAAATGCGAACGTCTGCAGATAGCTCGCAGGCAGAAAAAGCTAGCCTGGAAAGCTGTTGCTCAGCCTCATCTGCCCATGGCACTGCTCGCACAGAGGCACAGAGACTGGGGCTGCTTGCTTGTCTTGTCCCTTCAAAATTCAAACGTAGCTTAGGTGGTCTGTGCCGGGCGCCTTTGGCAGCCCTGTTCCAAAAATGCGAACGTCTGCAGATAGCTCGCAGGCAGAAAGAGCTAGCCTGGAAAGCTGTTGCTCAGCGTCATCTGCCCATGGCACTGCTCGCACAGAGGCACAGAGACTGGGGCTGCTTGCTTGTCTTGTCCCCCCAAACTTCAAACGTAAATTAGGTGGTCTTTGCTGGGCACCTCCGGCAGCCCTGCTCCGAAAATGCGAACGTCTGCAGATAGCTCGCAGGCAGAAAAAGCTAGCCTGGAAAGCTGTTGCTCAGCCTCATCTGCCCATGGCACTGCTCGCACAGAGGCACAGAGACTGGGGCTGCTTGCTTGTCTTGTCCCCTCAAACTTCAAACGTAGCTTAGGTGGTCCGTGCCGGGTGCTTGCGGCAGCGCTGCTCCGAAAATGCGAACATCTGCAGATAGCTCGCAGGCAGAATTTGCTAGCCTGGAAAGCTTTTGCTCAGCCTCATCTGCCCATGGCACTGCTCGCACAGAGGCACAGAGACTGGGGCTGCTTGCTTGTCTTGTCCCCTCAAACTTCAAACGTAGCTTAGGTGGTCTGTGCTGGGCGTCTTTGGCAGCCCTGCTCCGAAAATGCGAACGTCTGCACATAGCTCGCAGGCAGAAAGAGCTAGCCTGGAAAGCTGTTGCTCAGCCTCATCTGCCCATGGCACTGCTCGCACAGAGTCACAGAGACTGGGGCTGCTTGCTTGTCTTGCCCCCTGAAACTTCAAACGTAGCTTAGGTGTTCCGTGCCGGGCGCCTCCGGCAGCGCTGCTCCGAAAATGCGAACGTCTGCAGATAGCTCGCAGGCAGAAAGAGCCAGCCTGGAAAGCTGTTGCTCAGCCTCATCTGCCCATGGCACTGCTCGCACAGAGGCACAGAGACTGGGGCTGCTTGCTTGTCTTGTCCCCTCAAACTTCAAATGTAGCTTAGGTGGTCTGTGCCGGGCGCCTCCGGCAGCCCTGCTCTGAAAATGTGAACGTCTGGAGATAGCTCGCAGGCAGAAAGAGCTAGCCTGGAAAGCTGTTGCTCAGCCTCATCTGCCCATGGCACTGCTTGCACAGAGGCACAGAGACTGGGGCTGCTTGCTTGTCTTGTCCCCTCAAACTTCAAACGTAGCTTAGGTGGTCTGTGCTGGGCTCCTTTGGCAGTCCTGCTCCGAAAATGCGAACGTCTGCAGATAGCTCGCAGGCAGAAAGAGCTAGCCTGGAAAGCTGTTGCTCAGCCTCATCTGCCCATGGCACTGCTCGCACAGAGGCACAGAGACTGGGGCTGCTTGCTTGTCTTGTCCCCTCAAACTTCAAACGTAGCTTAGGTGGTCTCTGCTGGGCGCCTCCGGCAGCCCTTCTCCGAAAATGCGAAAGTCTGCAGATAGCTCGCAGGCAGAAAGAGCTAGCCTGGAAAGCTGTTGCTCAGCCTCATCTGCCCATGGCACTGCTCGCACAGAGGCACAGAGACTGGGGCTGCTTGCTTGTCTTGCACTCTCAGACTTCAAACGTAGCTTAGGTGGTCCGTGCCGGGCGCCGTTGGCAGCCCTGCTCCGAAAATGCGAACGTCTGCAGATAGCTCGCAGGCAGAAAGAGCTAGCCTGGAAAGGTGTTGCTCAGCCTTATCTGCACATGGCACTGCTCGCACAGAGGCACAGAGACTGGGGCTGCTTGCTTGTCTTGTCCCCTCAAACTTCAAACGTAGTTTAGGTGGTCCGTGCCGGGCGCTTCTGGAAGCCCTGCTCCGAAAATGCGAACGTCTGCAGATAGCTCGCAGCCAGAAAGAGCTAGCCTGGAAAGCTGTTGCTCAGCCTCATCTGCCCATGGCACTGCTCGCACAGAGGCACAGAGAGTGGGGCTGCTTGCTTGTCTTGTCCCCTCAAACTTCAAACGTAGATTTGGTGGTCCGTGCCGGGCGCTTCTGGCAGCCCTGCTCCGAAAATGCGAACGTCTGCAGATAGCTCGCAGGCAGAAAGAGCTAGCCTGGAAAGCTGTTGCTCAGCCTCATCTGCCCATGGCACTGCTCGCACAGAGGCACAGAGACTGGGGCTGCTTGCTTGTCTTGTCCCCTCAAACTTCAAATGTAGCTTAGGTGGTCTCTGCTGGGCGCCTCCAGCAACCTTGCTCCGAAAATGCGAACGTCTGCAGATAGCTCGCAGGCAGAAAGAGCTAGCCTGTAAAGCTGTTGCTCAGCCTCATCTGCCCATGGCACTGCTCGCACAGAGGCACAGAGACTGGGGCTGCTTGCTTGTCTTGCCTCCTCAGACTTCAAACGTATCTTTTGGCTGTTTGTGCCGGGCGGCTTTGGCAGCCCTGCTCCGAAAATGCAAACGTCTGCAGATAGCTCACAGCCAGAAAGAGCTAGCCTGGAAAGCTGTTGCTCAGCCTCATCTGCCCATGGCACTGCTCGCACAGAGGCACAGAGACTGGGGCTGCTTGCTTGTCTTGTCCCCTCAAACTTCAAATGTAGCTTAGGTGGTCCGTGCCGGGCGCCTCCGGCAGCCCTGCTCCGAAAATGCGAACGTCTGCAGATAGCTCGCAGGCAGAAAGAGCTAGCCTGTAAAGCTGTTGCTCAGACTCATCTGCCCATGGCACTGCTCGCACAGAGGCACAGAGACTGGGGCTGCTTGCTTGTCTTGTCCCCTCAAACTTCAAACGTATCTTTTGGCTGTTTGTGCCGGGCGCCTTTGGCAGCCCTGCTCCGAAAATGCGAACGTCTGCAGATAGCTCACAGCCAGAAAGAGCTAGCCTGGAAAGCTGTTGCTCAGCCTCATCTGCCCATGGCACTGCTCGCACAGAGGCACAGAGACTGGGGCTGCTTGCTTGTCTTGTCCCCTCAAACTTCAAACGTAGCTTAGGTGGTCTGTGCTGGGCTCCTTTGGCAGTCCTGCTCCGAAAATGCGAACGTCTGCAGATAGCTCGCAGCCAGAAAGAGCTAGCCTGGAAAGCTGTTGCTCAGCCTCATCTGCCCATGGCACTGCTCGCACAGAGGCACAGAGACTGGGGCTGCTTGCTTGTCTTGTCCCCTCAAACTTCAAACGTAGCTTAGGTGGTCTCTGCTGGGCGCCTCCGGCAGCCCTTCTCCGAAAATGCGAAAGTCTGCAGATAGCTCGCAGGCAGAAAGAGCTAGCCTGGAAAGCTGTTGCTCAGCCTCATCTGCCCATGGCACTGCTCGCACAGAGGCACAGAGACTGGGGCTGCTTGCTTGTCTTGCACTCTCAGACTTCAAACGTAGCTTAGGTGGTCCATGCCGGGCGCCGTTGGCAGCCCTGCTCCGAAAATGCGAACGTCTGCAGATAGCTCGCAGGCAGAAAGAGCTAGCCTGGAAAGGTGTTGCTCAGCCTTATCTGCACATGGCACTGCTCGCACAGAGGCACAGAGACTGGGGCTGCTTGCTTGTCTTGTCCCCTCAAACTTCAAACGTAGTTTAGGTGGTCCGTGCCGGGCGCTTCTGGAAGCCCTGCTCCGAAAATGCGAACGTCTGCAGATAGCTCGCAGCAGAAAGAGCTAGCCTGGAAAGCTGTTGCTCAGCCTCATCTGCCCATGGCACTGCTCGCACAGAGGCACAGAGAGTGGGGCTGCTTGCTTGTCTTGTCCCCTCAAACTTCAAACGTAGATTTGGTGGTCCGTGCCGGGCGCTTCTGGCAGCCCTGCTCCGAAAATGCGAACGTCTGCAGATAGCTCGCAGGCAGAAAGAGCTAGCCTGGAAAGCTGTTGCTCAGCCTCATCTGCCCATGGCACTGCTCGCACAGAGGCACAGAGACTGGGGCTGCTTGCTTGTTTTGTCCCCTCAAACTTCAAACGTAGCTTAGGTGGTCCGTGCCGGGCGCCTTTGGCAGCCCTGCTCTGAAAATGCGAACGTCTGCAGGTAGCTCGCAGGCAGAAAGAGCTAGCCTGGAAAGCTGTTGCTCAGACTCATCTGCCCATGGCACTGCTCGCACAGAGGCACAGAGACTGGGGCTGCTTGATTGTCTTGCCCCCTCAGACTTCAAACGTATCTTTTGGCTGTTTGTGCCGGGCGCCTTTGGCAGCCCTGCTCCGAAAATGCGAACGTCTGCAGATAGCTCACAGCCAGAAAGAGCTAGCCTGGAAAGCTGTTGCTCAGCCTCATCTGCCCATGGCACTGCTCGCACAGAGGCACAGAGACTGGGGCTGCTTGCTTGTCTTGTCCCCTCAAACTTCAAATGTAGCTTAGGTGGTCTCTGCTGGGCGCCTCCAGCAACCCTGCTCCGAAAATGCGAACGTCTGCAGATAGCTCGCAGGCAGAAAGAGCTAGCCTGTAAAGCTGTTGCTCAGCCTCATCTGCCCATGGCACTGCTCGCACAGAGGCACAGAGACTGGGGCTGCTTGCTTGTCTTGCCTCCTCAGACTTCAAACGTATCTTTTGTCTGTTTGTGCCGGGCGGCTTTGGCAGCCCTGCTCCGAAAATGCAAACGTCTGCAGATAGCTCACAGCCAGAAAGAGCTAGCCTGGAAAGCTGTTGCTCAGCCTCATCTGCCCATGGCACTGCTCGCACAGAGGCACAGAGACTGGGGCTGCTTGCTTGTCTTGTCCCCTCAAACTTCAAATGTAGCTTAGGTGGTCCGTGCCGGGCGCCTCCGGCAGCCCTGCTCCGAAAATGCGAACGTCTGCAGATAGCTCGCAGGCAGAAAGAGCTAGCCTGTAAAGCTGTTGCTCAGACTCATCTGCCCATGGCACTGCTCGCACAGAGGCACAGAGACTGGGGCTGCTTCCTTGTCTTGCCCCCTCAAACTTCAAACGTATCTTTTGGCTGTTTGTGCCGGGCGACATTTGGCAGCCCTGCTCCGAAAATGCGAACGTCTGCAGATAGCTCACAGCCAGAAAGAGCTAGCCTGGAAAGCTGTTGCTCAGCCTCATCTGCCCATGGCACTGCTCGCACAGAGGCACAGAGACTGGGGCTGCTTGCTTGTCTTGTCCCCTCAAACTTCTAATGTAGCTTAGGTGGTCCGTGCTGGGCGCCTCCGGCAGCCCTGCTCCGAAAATGCGAACGTCTGCAGATAGCTCGCAGGCAGAAAGAGCTAGCGTGGAAAGCTGTTGCTCAGCCTCATCTGCCCATGGCACTGCTCGCACAGAGGCACAGAGACTGGAGCTGCTTGCTTGTCTTGTCCCCTCAAACTTCAAACGTAGCTTAGGTGGTCCGTGCCGGGCGCCTCCGGCAGCCCTGCTCCGAAAATGCGAACGTCTGCAGATAGATCGCAGGCAGAAAAAGATAGCCTGGAAAGCTGTTGCTCAGCCTCATCTGCCCATGGCACTGCTCGCACAGAGTCACAGAGACTGGGGCTGCTTGCTTGTCTTGTCCCCTCAAAATTCAAACGTAGCTTAGGTGGTCTGTGCCGGGCGCCTTTGGCAGCCCTGTTCCAAAAATGCGAACGTCTGCAGATAGCTCGCAGGCAGAAAGAGCTAGCCTGGAAACCTGTTGCTCAGCGTCATCTGCCCATGGCACTGCTCGCACAGAGGCACAGAGACTGGGGCTGCTTGCTTGTCTTGTCCCCTCAAACTTCAAACGTATCTTAGGTGGTCTCTGCTGGGCGCCTTTGGCAGCCCTGATCCGAAAATGCGAACGTCTGCAGATAGCTCGCAGCAGAAAGAGCTAGCCTGGAAAGCTGTTGCTCAGCCTCATCTGCCCATGGCACTGCTCGCACAGAGGCACAGAGACTGGGGCTGCTTGCTTGTCTTGTCCCCTCAAACTTCAAACGTAGATTTGATGGTCCGTGCCGGGCGCTTCTGGCAGCCCTGCTCCGAAAATGCGAACGTCTGCAGATAGCTCGCAGGCAGAAAGAGCTAGCCTGGAAAGCTGTTGCTCAGCCTCATCTGCCCATGGCACTGCTCGCACAGAGGCACAGAGACTGGGGCTGCTTGCTTGTCTTGTCCCCTCAAACTTCAAACGTAGCTTAGGTGGTCCGTGCCGGGCGCCTTTGGCAGCCCTGCTCCGAAAATGCGAACGTCTGCAGGTAGCTCGCAGGCAGAAAGAGCTAGCCTGGAAAGCTGTTGCTCAGACTCATCTGCCCATGGCACTGCTCGCACAGAGGCACAGAGACTGGGGCTGCTTCCTTGTCTTGCCCCCTAAAACTTCAAACGTATCTTTTGGCTGTTTGTGCCGGGCGCCTTTGGCAGCCCTGCTCCGAAAATGCAAACGTCTGCAGATAGCTCACAGCCAGAAAGAGCTAGCCTGGAAAGCTGTTGCTCAGCCTCATCTGCCCATGGCACTGCTCGCACAGAGGCACAGAGACTGGGGCTGCTTGCTTGTCTTGTCCCCTCAAACTTCTAATGTAGCTTAGGTGGTCCGTGCCGGGCGCCTCTGGCAGCCCTGCTCCGAAAATGCGAACGTCTGCAGATAGCTCGCAGGCAGAAAGAGCTAGCGTGGAAAGCTGTTGCTCAGCCTCATCTGCCCATGGCACTGCTCGCACAGAGGCACAGAGACTGGGGCTGCTTGCTTGTCTTGTCCCCTCAAACTTCAAACGTAGCTTAGGTGGTCCGTGCCGGGCGCCTCCGGCAGCCCTGCTCCGAAAATGCGAACGTCTGCAGATAGATCGCAGGCAGAAAAAGATAGCCTGGAAAGCTGTTGCTCAGCCTCATCTGCCCATGGCACTGCTCGCACAGAGTCACAGAGACTGGGGCTGCTTGCTTGTCTTGTCCCCTCAAAATTCAAACGTAGCTTAGGTGGTCTGTGCCGGGCGCCTTTGGCAGCCCTGTTCCACAAATGCGAACGTCTGCAGATAGCTCGCAGGCAGAAAGAGCTAGCCTGGAAACCTGTTGCTCAGCGTCATCTGCCCATGGCACTGCTCGCACAGAGGCACAGAGACTGGGGCTGCTTGCTTGTCTTGTCCCCTCAAACTTCAAACGTAGCTTAGGTGGTCTGTGCTGGGCTCCTTTGGCAGTCCTGCTCCGAAAATGCGAACGTCTGCAGATAGCTCGCAGCCAGAAAGAGCTAGCCTGGAAAGCTGTTGCTCAGCCTCATCTGCCCATGGCACTGCTCGCACAGAGGCACAGAGACTGGGGCTGCTTGCTTGTCTTGTCCCCTCAAACTTCAAACGTAGCTTAGGTGGTCTCTGCTGGGCGCCTCCGGCAGCCCTTCTCCGAAAATGCGAAAGTCTGCAGATAGCTCGCAGGCAGAAAGAGCTAGCCTGGAAAGCTGTTGCTCAGCCTCATCTGCCCATGGCACTGCTCGCACAGAGGCACAGAGACTGGGGCTGCTTGCTTGTCTTGCACTCTCAGACTTCAAACGTAGCTTAGGTGGTCCGTGCCGGGCGCCGTTGGCAGCCCTGCTCCGAAAATGCGAACGTCTGCAGATAGCTCGCAGGCAGAAAGAGCTAGCCTGGAAAGGTGTTGCTCAGCCTTATCTGCACATGGCACTGCTCGCACAGAGGCACAGAGACTGGGGCTGCTTGCTTGTCTTGTCCCCTCAAACTTCAAACGTAGTTTAGGTGGTCCGTGCCGGGCGCTTCTGGAAGCCCTGCTCCGAAAATGCGAACGTCTGCAGATAGCTCGCAGCAGAAAGAGCTAGCCTGGAAAGCTGTTGCTCAGCCTCATCTGCCCATGGCACTGCTCGCACAGAGGCACAGAGACTGGGGCTGCTTGCTTGTCTTGTCCCCTCAAACTTCAAACGTAGATTTGGTGGTCCGTGCCGGGCGCTTCTGGCAGCCCTGCTCCGAAAATGCGAACGTCTGCAGATAGCTCGCAGGCAGAAAGAGCTAGCCTGGAAAGCTGTTGCTCAGCCTCATCTGCCCATGGCACTGCTCGCACAGAGGCACAGAGACTGGGGCTGCTTGCTTGTTTTGTCCCCTCAAACTTCAAACGTAGCTTAGGTGGTCCGTGCCGGGCGCCTTTGGCAGCCCTGCTCTGAAAATGCGAACGTCTGCAGGTAGCTCGCAGGCAGAAAGAGCTAGCCTGGAAAGCTGTTGCTCAGACTCATCTGCCCATGGCACTGCTCGCACAGAGGCACAGAGACTGGGGCTGCTTGATTGTCTTGCCCCCTCAGACTTCAAACGTATCTTTTGGCTGTTTGTGCCGGGCGCCTTTGGCAGCCCTGCTCCGAAAATGCGAACGTCTGCAGATAGCTCACAGCCAGAAAGAGCTAGCCTGGAAAGCTGTTGCTCAGCCTCATCTGCCCATGGCACTGCTCGCACAGAGGCACAGAGACTGGGGCTGCTTGCTTGTCTTGTCCCCTCAAACTTCAAATGTAGCTTAGGTGGTCTCTGCTGGGCGCCTCCAGCAACCCTGCTCCGAAAATGCGAACGTCTGCAGATAGCTCGCAGGCAGAAAGAGCTAGCCTGTAAAGCTGTTGCTCAGCCTCATCTGCCCATGGCACTGCTCGCACAGAGGCACAGAGACTGGGGCTGCTTGCTTGTCTTGCCTCCTCAGACTTCAAACGTATCTTTTGGCTGTTTGTGCCGGGCGGCTTTGGCAGCCCTGCTCCGAAAATGCAAACGTCTGCAGATAGCTCACAGCCAGAAAGAGCTAGCCTGGAAAGCTGTTGCTCAGCCTCATCTGCCCATGGCACTGCTCGCACAGAGGCACAGAGACTGGGGCTGCTTGCTTGTCTTGTCCCCTCAAACTTCAAATGTAGCTTAGGTGGTCCGTGCCGGGCGCCTCCGGCAGCCCTGCTCCGAAAATGCGAACGTCTGCAGATAGCTCGCAGGCAGAAAGAGCTAGCCTGTAAAGCTGTTGCTCAGACTCATCTGCCCATGGCACTGCTCGCACAGAGGCACAGAGACTGGGGCTGCTTCCTTGTCTTGCCCCCTCAAACTTCAAACGTATCTTTTGGCTGTTTGTGCCGGGCGCCTTTGGCAGCCCTGCTCCGAAAATGCAAACGTCTGCAGATAGCTCACAGCCAGAAAGAGCTAGCCTGGAAAGCTGTTGCTCAGCCTCATCTGCCCATGGCACTGCTCGCACAGAGGCACAGAGACTGGGGCTGCTTGCTTGTCTTGTCCCCTCAAACTTCTAATGTAGCTTAGGTGGTCCGTGCCGGGCGCCTCCGGCAGCCCTGCTCCGAAAATGCGAACGTCTGCAGATAGCTCGCAGGCAGAAAGAGCTAGCGTGGAAAGCTGTTGCTCAGCCTCATCTGCCCATGGCACTGCTCGCACAGAGGCACAGAGACTGGGGCTGCTTGCTTGTCTTGTCCCCTCAAACTTCAAACGTAGCTTAGGTGGTCCGTGCCGGGCGCCTCCGGCAGCCCTGCTCCGAAAATGCGAACGTCTGCAGATAGATCGCAGGCAGAAAAAGATAGCCTGGAAAGCTGTTGCTCAGCCTCATCTGCCCATGGCACTGCTAGCACAGAGGCACAGAGACTGGGGCTGCTTGCTTGTCTTGTCCCCTCAAAATTCAAACGTAGCTTAGGTGGTCTGTGCCGGGCGCCTTTGGCAGCCCTGTTCCAAAAATGCGAACGTCTGCAGATAGCTCGCAGGCAGAAAGAGCTAGCCTGGAAACCTGTTGCTCAGCGTCATCTGCCCATGGCACTGCTCGCACAGAGGCACAGAGACTGGGGCTGCTTGCTTGTCTTGTCCCCTCAAACTTCAAACGTATCTTAGGTGGTCTCTGCTGGGCGCCTTTGGCAGCCCTGATCCGAAAATGCGAACGTCTGCAGATAGCTCGCAGCAGAAAGAGCTAGCCTGGAAAGCTGTTGCTCAGCCTCATCTGCCCATGGCACTGCTCGCACAGAGGCACAGAGACTGGGGCTGCTTGCTTGTCTTGTCCCCTCAAACTTCAAACGTAGCTTAGGTGGTCTGTGCCGGGCGCCTTTGGCAGCCCTGCTCCGAAAATGCGAACGTCTGCAGATAGCTCGCAGGCAGAAAGAGCTAGCCTGGAAAGCTGTTGCTCAGCCTCATCTGCCCATGGCACTGCTCGCACAGAGGCACAGAGACTGGGGCTGCTTGCTTGTCTTGTCCCCTCAAACTTCAAACGTAGCTTAGGTGGTCCGTGCCGGGCGCCTTTGGCAGCCCTGCTCCGAAAATGCGAACGTCTGCAGGTAGCTCGCAGGCAGAAAGAGCTAGCCTGGAAAGCTGTTGCTCAGCCTCATCTGCCCATGGCACTGCTCGCACAGAGGCACAGAGACTGGGGCTGCTTGATTGTCTTGCCCCCTCAGACTTCAAACGTATCTTTTGGCTGTTTGTGTCGGGCGCCTTTGGCAGCCCTGCTCCGAAAATGCGAACGTCTGCAGATAGCTCACAGCCAGAAAGAGCTAGCCTGGAAAGCTGTTGCTCAGCCTCATCTGCCCATGGCACTGCTCGCACAGAGGCACAGAGACTGGGGCTGCTTGCTTGTCTTGTCCCCTCAAACTTCAAATGTAGCTTAGGTGGTCTCTGCTGGGCGCCTCCAGCAGCCCTGCTCCGAAAATGCGAACGTCTGCAGATAGCTCGCAGGCAGAAAGAGCTAGCCTGTAAAGCTGTTGCTCAGCCTCATCTGCCAATGGCACTGCTCGCACAGAGGCACAGAGACTGGGGCTGCTTGCTTGTCTTGCCTCCTCAGACTTCAAACGTATCTTTTGGCTGTTTGTGCCGGGCGGCTTTGGCAGCCCTGCTCCGAAAATGCAAACGTCTGCAGATAGCTCACAGCCAGAAAGAGCTAGCCTGGAAAGCTGTTGCTCAGCCTCATCTGCCCATGGCACTGCTCGCACAGAGGCACAGAGACTGGGGCTGCTTGCTTGTCTTGTCCCCTCAAACTTCAAATGTAGCTTAGGTGGTCCGTGCCGGGCGCCTCCGGCAGCCCTGCTCCGAAAATGCGAACGTCTGCAGATAGCTCGCAGGCAGAAAGAGCTAGCCTGTAAAGCTGTTGCTCAGACTCATCTGCCCATGGCACTGCTCGCACAGAGGCACAGAGACTGGGGCTGCTTCCTTGTCTTGCCCCCTCAAACTTCAAACGTATCTTTTGGCTGTTTGTGCCGGGCGCCTTTGGCAGCCCTGCTCCAAAAATGCAAACGTCTGCAGATAGCTCACAGCCAGAAAGAGCTAGCCTGGAAAGCTGTTGCTCAGCCTCATCTGCCCATGGCACTGCTCGCACAGAGGCACAGAGACTGGGGCTGCTTGCTTGTCTTGTCCCCTCAAACTTCTAATGTAGCTTAGGTGGTCCGTGCCGGGCGCCTCCCGCAGCCCTGCTCCGAAAATGCGAACGTCTGCAGATAGATCGCAGGCAGAAAGAGCTAGCCTGGAAAGCTGTTGCTCAGCCTCATCTGCCCATGGCACTGCTCGCACAGAGGCACAGAGACTGGGGCTGCTTGCTTGTCTTGTCCCCTCAAAATTCAAACGTAGCTTAGGTGGTCTGTGCCGGGCGCCTTTGGCAGCCCTGTTCCAAAAATGCGAACGTCTGCAGATAGCTCGCAGGCAGAAAGAGCTAGCCTGGAAACCTGTTGCTCAGCGTCATCTGCCCATGGCACTGCTCGCACAGAGGCACAGAGACTGGGGCTGCTTGCTTGTCTTGTCCCCTCAAACTTCAAACGTATCTTAGGTGGTCTCTGCTGGGCGCCTTTGGCAGCCCTGATCCGAAAATGCGAACGTCTGCAGATAGCTCGCAGCAGAAAGAGCTAGCCTGGAAAGCTGTTGCTCAGCCTCATCTGCCCATGGCACTGCTCGCACAGAGGCACAGAGACTGGGGCTGCTTGCTTGTCTTGTCCCCTCAAACTTCAAACGTAGCTTTGGTGGTCCGTGCCGGGCGCTTCTGGCAGCCCTGCTCCGAAAATGCGAACGTCTGCAGATAGCTCGCAGGCAGAAAGAGCTAGCCTGGAAAGCTGTTGCTCAGCCTCATCTGCCCATGGCACTGCTCGCACAGAGGCACAGAGACTGGGGCTGCTGGATTGTCTTGCCCCCTCAGACTTCAAACGTATCTTTTGGCTGTTTGTGCCGGGCGCCTTTGGCAGCCCTGCTCCGAAAATGCAAACGTCTGCAGATAGCTCACAGCCAGAAAGAGCTAGCCTGGAAAGCTGTTGCTCAGCCTCATCTGCCCATGGCACTGCTCGCACAGAGGCACAGAGACTGGGGCTGCTTGCTTGTCTTCTCCCCTCAAACTTCAAATGTAGCTTAGGTGGTCTCTGCTGGGCGCCTCCAGCAGCCCTGCTCCGAAAATGCGAACGTCTGCAGATAGCTCGCAGGCAGAAAGAGCTAGCCTGTAAAGCTGTTGCTCAGCCTCATCTGCCCATGGCACTGCTCGCACAGAGGCACAGAGACTGGGGCTGCTTGCTTGTCTTGCCTCCTCAGACTTCAAACGTATCTTTTGGCTGTTTGTGCCGGGCTGCTTTGGCAGCCCTGCTCCGAAAATGCAAACGTCTGCAGATAGCTCACAGCCAGAAAGAGCTAGCCTGGAAAGCTGTTGCTCAGCCTCATCTGCCCATGGCACTGCTCGCACAGAGGCACAGAGACTGGGGCTGCTTGCTTGTCTTGTCCCCTCAAACTTCAAATGTAGCTTAGGTGGTCCGTGCCGGGCTCCTCCGGCAGCCCTGCTCCGAAAATGCGAACGTCTGCAGATAGCTCGCAGGCAGAAAGAGCTAGCCTGTAAAGCTGTTGCTCAGACTCATCTGCCCATGGCACTGCTCGCACAGAGGCACAGAGACTGGGGCTGCTTCCTTGTCTTGCCCCCTCAAACTTCAAACGTATCTTTTGGCTGTTTGTGACGGGCGCCTTTGGCAGCCCTGCTCCGAAAATGCAAACGTCTGCAGATAGCTCACAGCCAGAAAGAGCTAGCCTGGAAAGCTGTTGCTCAGCCTCATCTGCCCATGGCACTGCTCGCACAGAGGCACAGAGACTGGGGCTGCTTGCTTGTCTTGTCCCCTCAAACTTCTAATGTAGCTTAGGTGGTCCGTGCCGGGCGCCTCCGGCAGCCCTGCTCCGAAAATGCGAACGTCTGCAGATAGCTCGCAGGCAGAAAGAGCTAGCCTGGAAAGCTGTTGCTCAGCCTCATCTGCCCATGGCACTGCTCGCACAGAGGCACAGAGACTGGGGCTGCTTGCTTCTCTTGTCCCCTCAAAATTCAAACGTAGCTTAGGTGGTCTGTGCCGGGCGCCTTTGGCAGCCCTGTTCCAAAAATGCGAACGTCTGCAGATAGCTCGCAGGCAGAAAGAGCTAGCCTGGAAACCTGTTGCTCAGCGTCATCTGCCCATGGCACTGCTCGCACAGAGGCACAGAGACTGGGGCTGCTTGCTTGTCTTGTCCCCTCAAACTTCAAACGTATCTTAGGTGGTCTCTGCTGGGCGCCTTTGGCAGCCCTGATCCGAAAATGCGAACGTCTGCAGATAGCTCGCAGCAGAAAGAGCTAGCCTGGAAAGCTGTTGCTCAGCCTCATCTGCCCATGGCACTGCTCGCACAGAGGCACAGAGACTGGGGCTGCTTGCTTGTCTTGTCCCCTCAAACTTCAAACGTAGCTTAGGTGGTCCATGCCGGGCGCCTTTGGCAGCCCTGCTCCGAAAATGCGAACGTCTGCAGGTAGCTCGCAGGCAGAAAGAGCTAGCCTGGAAAGCTGTTGCTCAGACTCATCTGCCCATGGCACTGCTCGCACAGAGGCACAGAGACTGGGGCTGCTGGATTGTCTTGCCCCCTCAGACTTCAAACGTATCTTTTGGCTGTTTGTGCCGGGCGCCTTTGGCAGCCCTGCTCCGAAAATGCAAACGTCTGCAGATAGCTCACAGCCAGAAAGAGCTAGCCTGGAAAGCTGTTGCTCAGCCTCATCTGCCCATGGCACTGCTCGCACAGAGGCACAGAGACTGGGGCTGCTTGCTTGTCTTGTCCCCTCAAACTTCTAATGTAGCTTAGGTGGTCCGTGCCGGGCGCCTCCGGCAGCCCTGCTCCGAAAATGCGAACGTCTGCAGATAGCTCGCAGGCAGAAAGAGCTAGCCTGTAAAGCTGTTGCTCAGACTCATCTGCCCATGGCACTGCTCGCACAGAGGCACAGAGACTGGGGCTGCTTCCTTGTCTTGCCCCCTCAAACTTCAAACGTATCTTTTGGCTGTTTGTGCCGGGCGCCTTTGGCAGCCCTGCTCCGAAAATGCAAACGTCTGCAGATAGCTCACAGCCAGAAAGAGCTAGCCTGGAAAGCTGTTGCTCAGCCTCATCTGCCCATGGCACTGCTCGCACAGAGGCACAGAGACTGGGGCTGCTTGCTTGTCTTGTCCCCTCAAAATTCAAACGTAGCTTAGGTGGTCTGTGCCGGGCGCCTTTGGCAGCCCTGTTCCAAAAATGCGAACGTCTGCAGATAGCTCGCAGGCAGAAAGAGCTAGCCTGGAAACCTGTTGCTCAGCGTCATCTGCCCATGGCACTGCTCGCACAGAGGCACAGAGACTGGGGCTGCTTGCTTGTCTTGTCCCCTCAAACTTCAAACGTAGCTTAGGTGGTCTCTGCTGGGCGCCGTTGGCAGCCCTGATCCGAAAATGCGAACGTCTGCAGATAGCTCGCAGCAGAAAGAGCTAGCCTGGAAAGCTGTTGCTCAGCCTCATCTGCCCATGGCACTGCTCGCACAGAGGCACAGAGACTGGGGCTGCTTGCTTGTCTTGTCCCCTCAAACTTCAAACGTAGCTTCGGTGGTCCGTGCCGGGCGCTTCTGGCAGCCCTGCTCCGAAAATGCAAACGTCTGCAGATAGCTCGCAGCCAGAAAGAGCTAGCCTGGAAAGCTGTTGCTCAGCCTCATCTGCCCATGGCACTGCTCGCACAGAGGCACAGAGACTGGGGCTGCTTGCTTGTCTTGTCCCCTCAAACTTCAAACGTAGCTTAGGTGGTCCGTGCCGGGCGCCTTTGGCAGCCCTGCTCCGAAAATGCGAACGTCTGCAGGTAGCTCGCAGGCAGAAAGAGCTAGCCTGGAAAGCTGTTGCTCAGCCTCATCTGCCCATGGCACTGCTCGCACAGAGGCACAGAGACTGGGGCTGCTGGATTGTCTTGCCCCCTCAGACTTCAAACGTATCTTTTGGCTGTTTGTGCCGGGCGCCTTTGGCAGCCCTGATCCGAAAATGCAAACGTCTGCAGATAGCTCACAGCCAGAAAGAGCTAGCCTGGAAAGCTGTTGCTCAGCCTCATCTGCCCATGGCACTGCTCGCACAGAGGCACAGAGACTGGGGCTGCTTGCTTGTCTTGTCCCCTCAAAATTCAAATGTAGCTTAGGTGGTCTCTGCTGGGCGCCTCCAGCAGCCCTGCTCCGAAAATGCGAACGTCTGCAGATAGCTCGCAGGCAGAAAGAGCTAGCCTGGAAAGCTGTTGCTCAGCCTCATCTGCCCATGGCACTGCTCGCACAGAGGCACAGAGACTGGGGCTGCTTGCTTGTCTTGCCTCCTCAGACTTCAAACGTATCTTTTGGCTGTTTGTGCCGGGCGGCTTTGGCAGCCCTGCTCCGAAAATGCAAACGTCTGCAGATAGCTCACAGCCAGAAAGAGCTAGCCTGGAAAGCTGTTGCTCAGCCTCATCTGCCCATGGCACTGCTCGCACAGAGGCACAGAGACTGGGGCTGCTTGCTTGTCTTGTCCCCTCAAACTTCAAATGTAGCTTAGGTGGTCCGTGCCGGGCGCCTCCGGCAGCCCTGCTCCGAAAATGCGAACGTCTGCAGATAGCTCGCAGGCAGAAAGAGCTAGCCTGTAAAGCTGTTGCTCAGACTCATCTGCCCATGGCACTGCTCGCACAGAGGCACAGAGACTGGGGCTGCTTCCTTGTCTTGCCCCCTCAAACTTCAAACGTAACTTTTGGCTGTTTGTGCCGGGCGCCTTTGGCAGCCCAGCTCCGAAAATGCAAACGTCTGCAGATAGCTCACAGCCAGAAAGAGCTAACCTGGAAAGCTGTTGCTCAGCCTCATCTGCCCATGGCACTGCTCGCACAGAGGCACAGAGACTGGGGCTGCTTGCTTGTCTTGTCCCCTCAAACTTCTAATGTAGCTTAGGTGGTCCGTGCCGGGCGCCTCCGGCAGCCCTGCTCCGAAAATGCGAACGTCTGCAGATAGCTCGCAGGCAGAAAGAGCTAGCGTGGAAAGCTGTTGCTCAGCCTCATCTGCCCATGGCACTGCTCGCACAGAGGCACAGAGACTGGGGCTGCTTGCTTGTCTTGTCCCCTCAAACTTCAAACGTAGCTTAGGTGGTCCGTGCCGGGCGCCTCCGGCAGCCCTGCTCTGAAAATGCGAACGTCTGCAGATAGCTCGCAGGCAGAAAAAGATAGCCTGGAAAGCTGTTGCTCAGCCTCATCTGCCCATGGCACTGCTCGCACAGAGTCACAGAGACTGGGGCTGCTTGCTTGTCTTGTCCCCTCAAAATTCAAACGTAGCTTAGGTGGTCTGTGCCGGGCGCCTTTGGCAGCCCTGTTCCAAAAATGCGAACGTCTGCAGATAGCTCGCAGGCAGAAAGAGCTAGCCTGGAAACCTGTTGCTCAGCGTCATCTGCCCATGGCACTGCTCGCACAGAGGCACAGAGACTGGGGCTGCTTGCTTGTCTTGTCCCCTCAAACTTCAAACGTATCTTAGGTGGTCTCTGCTGGGCGCCTTTGGCAGCCCTGATCCGAAAATGCGAACGTCTGCAGATAGCTCGCAGCAGAAATAGCTAGCCTGGAAAGCTGTTGCTCAGCCTCATCTGCCCATGGCACTGCTCGCACAGAGGCACAGAGACTGGGGCTGCTTGCTTGTCTTGTCCCCTCAAACTTCAAACGTAGCTTAGGTGGTCCGTGCCGGGCGCCTTTGGCAGCCCTGCTCCGAAAATGCGAACGTCTGCAGGTAGCTCGCAGGCAGAAAGAGCTAGCCTGGAAAGCTGTTGCTCAGACTCATCTGCCCATGGCACTGCTCGCACAGAGGCACAGAGACTGGGGCTGCTGGATTGTCTTGCCCCCTCAGACTTCAAACGTATCTTTTGGCTGTTTGTGCCGGGCGCCTTTGGCAGCCCTGCTCCGAAAATGCAAACGTCTGCAGATAGCTCACAGCCAGAAAGAGCTAGACTGGAAAGCTGTTGCTCAGCCTCATCTGCCCATGGCACTGCTCGCACAGAGGCACAGAGACTGGGGCTGCTTGCTTGTCTTGTCCCCTCAAACTTCAAATGTAGCTTAGGTGGTCTCTGCTGGGCGCCTCCAGCAGCCCTGCTCCGAAAATGCGAACGTCTGCAGATAGCTCGCAGGCAGAAAGAGCTAGCCTGTAAAGCTGTTGCTCAGCCTCATCTGCCCATGGCACTGCTCGCACAGAGGCACAGAGACTGGGGCTGCTTGCTTGTCTTGCCTCCTCAGACTTCAAACGTATCTTTTGGCTGTTTGTGCCGGGCGGCTTTGGCAGCCCTGCTCCGAAAATGCAAACGTCTGCAGATAGCTCACAGCCAGAAAGAGCTAGCCTGGAAAGCTGTTGCTCAGCCTCATCTGCCCATGGCACTGCTCGCACAGAGGCACAGAGACTGGGGCTGCTTGCTTGTCTTGTCCCCTCAAACTTCAAATGTAGCTTAGGTGGTCCGTGCCGGGCGCCTCCGGCAGCCCTGCTCCGAAAATGCGAACGTCTGCAGATAGCTCGCAGGCAGAAAGAGCTAGCCTGTAAAGCTGTTGCTCAGACTCATCTGCCCATGGCACTGCTCGCACAGAGGCACAGAGACTGGGGCTCCTTCCTTGTCTTGCCCCCTCAAACTTCAAACGTATCTTTTGGCTGTTTGTGCCGGGCGCCTTTGGCAGCCCTGCTCCGAAAATGCAAACGTCTGCAGATAGCTCACAGCCAGAAAGAGCTAGCCTGGAAAGCTGTTGCTCAGCCTCATCTGCCCATGGCACTGCTCGCACAGAGGCACAGAGACTGGGGCTGCTTGCTTGTCTTGTCCCCTCAAACTTCTAATGTTGCTTAGGTGGTCCGTGCCGGGCGCCTCCGGCAGCCCTGCTCCGAAAATGCGAACGTCTGCAGATAGCTCGCAGGCAGAAAGAGCTAGCGTGGAAAGCTGTTGCTCAGCCTCATCTGCCCATGGCACTGCTCGCACAGAGGCACAGAGACTGGGGCTGCTTGCTTGTCTTGTCCCCTCAAACTTCAAACGTAGCTTTGGTGGTCCGTGCCGGGCGCTTCTGGCAGCCCTGCTCCGAAAATGCGAACGTCTGCAGATAGCTCGCAGGCAGAAAGAGCTAGCCTGGAAAGCTGTTGCTCAGCCTCATCTGCCCATGGCACTGCTCGCACAGAGGCACAGAGACTGGGGCTGCTTGCTTGTCTTGTCCCCTCAAACTTCAAACGTAGCTTAGGTGGTCCGTGCCGGGCGCCTTTGGCAGCCCTGCTCCGAAAATGCGAACGTCTGCAGGTAGCTCGCAGGCAGAAAGAGCTAGCCTGGAAAGCTGTTGCTCAGACTCATCTGCCCATGGCACTGCTCGCACAGAGGCACAGAGACTGGGGCTGCTGGATTGTCTTGCCCCCTCAGACTTCAAACGTATCTTTTGGCTGTTTGTGCCGGGCGCCTTTGGCAGCCCTGCTCCGAAAATGCAAACGTCTGCAGATAGCTCACAGCCAGAAAGAGCTAGACTGGAAAGCTGTTGCTCAGCCTCATCTGCCCATGGCACTGCTCGCACAGAGGCACAGAGACTGGGGCTGCTTGCTTGTCTTGTCCCCTCAAACTTCAAATGTAGCTTAGGTGGTCTCTGCTGGGCGCCTCCAGCAGCCCTGCTCCGAAAATGCAAACGTCTGCAGATAGCTCGAGGCAGAAAAAGATAGCCTGGAAAGCTGTTGCTCAGCCTCATCTGCCCATGGCACTGCTCACACAGAGGCACAGAGACTGGGGCTGCTTGCTTGTCTTGCCTCCTCAGACTTCAAACGTATCTTTTGGCTGTTTGTGCCGGGCGCCTTTGGCAGCCCTGCTCCGAAAATGCAAACTTCTGCAGATAGCTCACAGCCAGAAAGAGCTAGCCTGGAAAGCTGTTGCTCAGCCTCATCTGCCCATGGCACTGCTCGTACAGAGGCACAGAGACTGGGGCTGCTTGCTTGTCTTGTCCCCTCAAACTTCAAATGTAGCTTAGGTGGTCCGTGCCGGGCGCTTCTGGCAGCCCTGCTCCGAAAATGCGAACGTCTGCAGATAGCTCGCAGGCAGAAAGAGCTAGCCTGGAAAGCTGTTGCTCAGCCTCATCTGCCCATGGCACTGCTCGCACAGAGGCACAGAGACTGGGGCTGCTTGCTTGTCTTGTCCCCTCAAACTTCAAACGTAGCTTAGGTGGTCCGTGCCGGGCGCCTCCGGCAGCCCTGCTCCGAGAATGCGAACGTCTGCAGATAGCTCGCAGGCAGAAAGAGCTAGCCTGGAAAGCTGTTGCTCAGCCTCATCTGCCCATGGCACTGCTCGCACAGAGGCACAGAGACTGGGGCTGCTTGCTTGTCTTGTCCCCTCAAACTTCAAACGTAGCTTAGGTGGTCTGTGCCGGGCGCCTCCGGCAGCCCTGTTCCAAAAATGCGAACGTCTGCAGATAGCTCGCAGGCAGAAAGAGCTAGCCTGGAAAGCTCTTGCTCAGCCTCATCTGCCCATGGCACTGCTCGCACAGAGACACAGAGACTGGGGCTGCTTGCTTGTCTTGTCCCCCCAAACTTCAAACGTAGATTAGGTGGTCTCTGCTGGGCGCCTCTGGCAGCCCTGCTCCGAAAATGCGAACGTCTGCAGATAGCTCGCAGGCAGAAAAAGCTAGCCTGGAAAGCTGTTGCTCAGCCTCATCTGCCCATGGCACTGCTCGCACAGAGGCACAGAGACTGGGGCTGCTTGCTTGTCTTGTCCCCTCAAACTTCAAACGTAGCTTAGGTGGTCCGTGCCGGGTGCCTCCGGCAGCCCTGCTCCGAAAATGCGAACGTCTGCAGATAGCTCGCAGCCAGAAAGAGCTAGTCTGGAAAGCTGTTGCTCAGCCTCATCTGCCCATGGCACTGCTTGCACAGAGGCACAGAGACTGGGGCTGCTTGCTTGTCTTGTCCCCTCAAACTTCAAATGTAGCTTAGGTGGTCTGTGCCGGGCGCCTCCGGCAGCCCTGCTCCGAAAATGCAAACGTCTGCAGATAGCTCGCAGGCAGAAAGAGCTAGCCTGGAAAGCTGTTGCTCAGCCTCATCTGCCCATGGCACTGCTCGCACAGAGGCACAGAGACTGGGGCTGCTTGCTTGTCTTGCCCCCTCAAACTTCAAACGTAGCTTAGGTGGTCCGTGCTGGGCGCCTCCGGCAGCCCTGCTCCGAAAATGCGAACGTCTGCAGATAGCTCGCAGCCAGAAAGAGCTAGTCTGGAAAGCTGTTGCTCAGCCTCATCTGCCCATGGCACTGCTCGCACAGAGGCACAGAGACTGGGGCTGCTTGCTTGTCTTGTCCCCTCAAACTTCAAACGTAGCTTAGGTGGTCTGTGCCGGGCGCCTCCGGCAGCCCTGCTCTGAAAATGTGAACGTCTGCAGATAGCTCGCAGGCAGAAAGAGCTAGCCTGGAAAGCTGTTGCTCAGCCTCATCTGCCCATGGCACTGCTTGCACAGAGGCACAGGGACTGGGGCTGCTTGCTTGTCTTGTCCCCTCAAACTTCAAACGTATCTTTTGGCTGTTTGTGCCGGGAGCCTCCGACAGCCCTGCTCCGAAAATGCAAACGTCTGCAGATAGCTCACAGCCAGAAAGAGCTAGCCTGGAAAGCTGTTGCTCAGCCTCATCTGCCCATGGCACTGCTCTCACAGAGGCACAGAGACTGGGGCTGCTTGCTTGTCTTGTCCCCTCAAACTTCAAATGTAGCTTAGGTGGTCTCTGCTGGGCGCCTCCAGCAGCCCTGCTCCGAAAATGCGAACGTCTGCAGATAGCTCGCAGGCAGAAAGAGCTAGCCTGGAAAGCTGTTGCTCAGCCTCATCTGCCCATGGCACTGCTCGCACAGAGGCACAGAGACTGGGGCTGCTTGCTTGTCTTGCCCCCTCAGACTTCAAAAGTATCTTTTGGCTGTTTGTGCCGGGCGCCGTTGGCAGCCCTGCTCCGAAAATGCAAACGTCTGCAGATAGCTCGCAGGCAGAAAGAGCTAGCCTGGAAAGCTGTTGCTCAGCCTCATCTGCCCATGGCACTGCTCGCACAGAGGCACAGAGACTGGGGCTGCTTGCTTGTCTTGCCCCCTCAGACTTCAAACATAGCTTAGGTGGTCCGTGCCGGGCGCCTCCGGCAGCCCTGCTCCGAAAATGCGAACGTCTGCAGATAGCTCGCAGCAGAAAGAGCTAGCCTGGAAAGCTGTTGCTCAGCCTCATCTGCCCATGGCACTGCTCGCACAGAGGCACAGAGACTGGGGCTGCTTGCTTGTCTTGTCCCCTCAAACTTCAAACGTAGCTTAGGTGGTCCGTGCCGGGCGCCTCTGGCAGCCCTGCTCCGAAAATGCGAACGTCTGCAGATAGCTCGCAGGCAGAAAGAGCTAGCCTGGAAAGCTGTTGCTCAGCCTCATCT